>NW_028261381.1:106507782-106807782 GCF_051295495.1 Thamnophis sirtalis | reverse complement strand
GTTGGAAAAAGAACTATGTTTTCTTGTTAATGTCTCCACAGAATGTTTAAAATACTGATTTATTGGTAATTCTATTATGTATTACTATTATTAATTTTAAACTATCTCATACACCTCTGGTATTTTTTGTGTGTGTGTGTGTGTGTGTGTGTGTGTGTGTGTGTGTGTGTGTGTGTTTTATAGATTTCTAATTAGCCTCAAGTTTTGGGAAATAAATTAACTTACCTGTGAAGAAAAAGTGCACACAAGGAAGTCTGCCTGAGACAAGAAGTGTATATCCAAAATAACACCCCGCAGAGAGTTTTCAGTATATCGATTATGAAGACCTGCTGACCATGATATGGAATTGTCACTTATGAATTCATAGTTTGGATATCTGAAAAAAAATGCATCACATCATCACACTTTTGTTTTCTTAAGGAAACAGTGTAGTGTCTCTGCACAATTTATTAAGTAAGTCTGAATTCTTGTTCTGAACTGACACAGGCATAATAAGGAAGACCACATAATTTATTGGTACAAATTTTACTAACAAATGGAAAACTACATGTATTTTGTAAGAAGTAAAAACTACTTGTATCTGAAGCTTTTTATAACATCAATCTTGGCAGTCTCTTATACAATCAATCATGGTACCTTTCTGCTGAAAGAGATAACTACAGCTGTATACCATTAATATGCATATTAGATGCTACTTGTCATTTACCAACAAGGAAACAATCTGTACAATAACATGGATGGGGAGAAAAATCCTGAAATTAAATCCAGAAATGGAAAAGCATTTGGTCAACAGGAAAATGGACACAGGCACTGTGTTCATTACAGGTTTGCCCTTTCTCCATAAGGGCACTGGGAAGAAAGCAGACTTCTAAAGTTGAAAACTATGCTTTCTCAACAGGCAAAGATGAATCCCCAAGAAATTGAGTAGAAATATGAAACCCAGTAATTAACAGTCAAACTGCCCAAACTGAACTTATTGTATTGAAAATATCTGAAGATAACTCTCCTCAAATTAAAAGAAAATAGTGTATCCCAATGGCTTCCTTCCAAACAGGAAGTAAAACTGTAACAATGTCCAAATATGGATTAATTGGAAATCGCAGTCAGAGTGTAGCAAATTATTCTCCCAAGTAGTGTAAGAACAGAAAAAGGACAATTCAGCTCTTGATTCAATTTTCTCTCTAGCATTATATACTAATTCCTAATATTTTCCCAGCAATTTTCATCTTAAGTGGCCACAAGCTTTTCTTACATCTGCATCTGGGGAAAAATAGTTTTTTTTTAATCCTTCTTGAGTAAGAATCAGGGCTATAATTCTGATTTTTTTCCTTACAAATTTAATGTGCAATTGAAAATCACTAAGTGATTTACATTGTGATATATCACTTGAAGTTAGAGAGTAATGGGGAACAATGGTTTTATAAGTGTGATTGAGATAGATAGGATTCCAGCAGAAATTAAACATAATGAACTGGATTGAGAAGACAAAGAAACTTTTCATACCAGGGAAGATGTATTCTTGAGGTCCAATCTTCCAGTGGAAAAAAATTACACCATAGGAGCAAGAATACTATGTGGAGGAAATTTTTAATGTAAATAATGATATTTTCTCTACCCTCAATCCTAAACCCCCCCAAAGTTTGGATGATTTCAAATAATGTTGAGATAAATTTACTAAAATTTGGAAAACTCCAAAAACAAGACAGTAACATTGAATAAACCATAATGTTTAATGGATCTGCATCATGTAAAACCACTTTTGCATCAACTGTGAACCAGGATGCCTTACTTGGATTTTGCCTCTTGCAATAGCGAAGGATCATCTGTAGCCAAATAGACTCGCTTTTTGTCAATATGTTTTCTCCGGGAAAGAAGCTGGAAACGTTCTTCAACATGTGCCATGTATTCTTCAATTGGATGAAATGCTGCTTCTGTTCCCACTTTGTCTGTTCTACGGACGTGAATACTGGAAAATAACAGGAAAATTGGCATTTTTCTTAGACAACTCTTATTAATTCAAAACAAAGAGTCTGTGGCAATTCAAGGACCCTCTCCTGTAAGAGTCAGGAGGCCCTAAGCTTTAGAGAAGTGCCAAAAATCTTTCCTTCCCTCAACCAGCAAGATGTGAGTAACAACTCAATCTAGATTACTCCTTTTGACAGAATAAAATTCCATAGACTGTTCTGTGTATGAGTCTGCATGTATCTGCATTTTTTTAAAAAAAAATCCAGGTATCTCAAATGCTCACATTAAGAAAATGCATTTTTTAAATCTCTTAGGATAGTAAAAGTTCATTCTAAGATAAAAAGCAGATGAAAACAATTTAACCTCATTATGTCAGATAGTTTATAACAAATGGAAATATTACAAAGTCAGAAAACTTTTAGCTAAGTAAACTTAAATGAGAAATGTAATTGAAATATGTAAGTTTCAAAAACTCTTTTCTCTCACTGCAATATCAGGACTGAAAACATGAAAACCCCAAATAAAATTGATTAGGTTAGGTTGTAAAGAAAGTATTTATTCATATATAAAAATCATCAATTTGTGAAATCCATTGCTGCAAGATAGCAATAGCAGTAGACTTATATACCGCTTCATAGGCCTTTCAGGCCTCTCTAAGCGGTTTACAGAGTCAGCATATTGCCCCCAACAATCTGGGTCCTCATTTTACCCACCTCGGAAGGATGGAAGGCTGAGTCAACCCTGAGCCGGTGAGATTTGAACCGCTGACCTGCTGATCTAGCAGTAGCCTGCAGTGCTGCATTTAACCACTGCGCCACCTTGGCTCTTGATAGATTAATTGTTATAGCTTATAAGGCTATTTTGAATTATTTTTTTAAAAAACAAATATTTTTAATTTATTTATTAGATGATTAAATTTAGCGAAGTCAAGAAAATTAAAGAAATATTCAATCTAGGGATTATAGACATTTACTTATGAGCTGAAACATAAACCATTCAAATATGCATTTAAATCCCTATGTGATTTATAAAAAATAATGCAATGTCCTTTATTTGATAATGATTAGATCATAAACAACAGCCTAAAGTTCTAAAAAAGGGGCATCAAATAGAAATGTCAAAAATCCAATTCATATCTCTTAAGTGATTAAACTGGCTACATCCTAGATCTGCCAACCAGCATAAATACTGATAAGTAGGTGCTTCCAATAACTAAGATCATATAGTTCTGCTAGTTTGTATACCCTTTCTAAGAAAACCATTTAAAAACAAAGATTAGACACTTGGATGTGGCTGAGAATTATTTCCTAAATAATTTGGAAGGCCAATAATTTATTGCCTATATAAGTGGTAGTCAACCTGGTCCCTACCGCCCACTAGTGGGCGTTCCAGCTTTCATGGTGAGTGGTAGGGGTTTGCTGTAACTGTGCTTTATAAATTTTATAAAGTAAAGTTACTTCCCTACTTTATAAATCACCATTACTGTGGAACCGGTGGGCGGTTAGAAAATTTTACTACTAACAGAGATACAAAAGTGGGTGGTAGGTATAAAAAGGTTGACTACCCCTGGTCTATATTATCAGAAAGCCATAAAATACAACTTTCTTAACTTTTAAACATTTTTTTCTGAACTTATTAAAAGGATCAGTGATTATTAATTATAAAGCTAAATGAAGCCTCCATTGTCAGAAGTATTATACTTCTGAATTAAACATGTTGGGGTGAACAGGGCAGGACCCTCATTCTGTGTAGTGAACTTGAAATTTAAAAAGTGCTTTAAGACTGCTTTCTTTATTCCCAAATAGCATCGATATGAAAAAGAAAATACTGAAATAAGGTAAATTTGAGAGAAATTGTTTTTTCTTAAAAATAAATCCTACTGATTTCAATGGAAATAAATATGAGCGGGTTTATGACACTCTTAATAATATAATAAAACACTTACCCAACAATTGGATGTTTAAAACCAAGTTTTCTTGTAGCTTCTTCTATCTCTTTTTCTAACAAAGGCTGTGGACGAATTAAGTATTTGACAAACTGTGAGACCCACCATACTGGAGGGTCCCCATGGACACGAATTAGTCTATCAGCCAGATCTTCTGGAATCGCCAGTGGCAAATATGGAGGTCGTGGATGTAGACTGTCAACTATGGGCAATTCTATAACTTGAACATTTTTGTCATTCATTTCACCTGGAAAAGATAAGGTTATGATAAAATATTTCAGAAATTTTACCAATTTTATTAAAAATATAGAAAATACATTGTTTTTAAATATAATTTGTAGCTTTCTGACTGAGATTAAATATCCCTTTCAATGATTGTTTTGAACGTAGCTACTGCACAAATTCAAGAGTTACTAATGGACTAAACATAATTTTTACATTAGATATGTCCAACCCACCGTCCTGGACAGCTAGTAATGACCCCCACAAGATAGTAAAATTATTTAAAAATAAAGGAAGTTTGACTGCTATATACATATATATTTTATATGCACCCAAGACAATTCCTCTTCACGCAATATGGCCCAGGCAAGTCAAAAGGTTGGACAACCATACTTTAGATTCATTTGCAAGAAATATCATGGATTGATAAATATATAGAAATTATAGATGAATTTACTGACGTGCTTTTTTCCATTCCCTTTCTGTGTTTCTATCATATATAAAACTTGCTTCAAAGTGCAAAGTGAGAAAACCCAAAGTAGGATTTTACTAAATTAGTATCAAAGACTCAAATAGTTAAATACAGATTTAAAGTAAAAGTTAAATCTCCCTTCCTTCCCCAAAGCATTGACAAAAATGGTTTGTCAATAGTTTTTTCCTCACAATGTTTTGATGTTTTGACTTGGTAATCTAATTTATAGCCCTGGGATTTTCTGCTAGATTCCAATTCAAGAATAATTTAGGTCTGCATCCATTTAGATTTTCAAGATCAATCAAGGTCAGCTGGATACTGCAACTGGTTGTGACCAGGCTTAGAAAATAACTAATAAAATCAATGAGGCTTAAATTAGACAGGATTCACTTGATGTTAGTGCTATTTCACCAGGATTAATCCCATATCCAACTGAATATACCTGCTCTTAAGTAAAGCATCAGTTTAATATTGTAATTTTAATTAAGACACACATGGAAATTCAAAGCACTTTTCAATTCATAAATGCATTTTTTAAAGGAAAAAATCTATGAACAGAACTGTCACAATGAGGAGAGATATAATTCTGAGAAACTGTATTCTCAAACCGTGAACAACTTTTTTGCCTCATTTTCTGAAAAGGGGGAGTTAAGGAATAAAAGAAATACTTCAAACCTTTTATGCTTACAGACACTTTTTCAAACTGAAAGCAATAACTAACCCTTGAGCAGTATGCCAAAAGCTACATTCCAAAAGATAGGCAGGACACAGATATTAACTAAATTTGATAGAATCTAATATAAATTGTAAATTAAATTTGATTAAATAAAATTTAATATTATTTTCTTTGCATTTTCCACTTCTGTCACAGTATAAAGTACACAGTTGAAGGGCCACATCAAAACCTTTTAGCAGCCACAGTTAACTGTAGAGCCTTAGACCAACCATCCATGGCATAGGATGAAATTGATGGACTGTGAGATGAATCTGGTCCTTACCTATTTTCTGTTAATTTACAATTTTCACCAGTTAACTTCAACACCGTGAACAAATATCTCTTTCATTGCATCTTCCTTTGTTTACCTTTCTCCCAAAAGAGACTGAACAGAGGAACAGGGGCTGTTATTAATATATTAAAGGTAAAGGTAAAAGTTCCCCTTTCCAGTCGTATCCAATCCTAGGGGATAGTGCTCATCCTCGTTTCTTAGCTGAGGGAGCCAGCATTATCCAAAGACATTTTCTGTGGTCATTGGCCAGCAAGACTATATGTCATGGTGCCTAT
Source organism: Thamnophis sirtalis (assembly GCF_051295495.1). NCBI lineage: Eukaryota > Metazoa > Chordata > Lepidosauria > Squamata > Natricidae > Thamnophis > Thamnophis sirtalis. The sequence continues at coordinate 106,801,896 of NW_028261381.1, read as the reverse complement.
TTTTCTACTTGTATTTGCATGCTTTCAACTTCTAGATGGGCAGGAGCTAAGGCAAGTAAGGGGAGCTCACCCCATTGCATAGCATTGGATCTCGAACCCAGACTGTCAGCTTTCTAGCTGACAAGCTCAGCATCTTTAACTGCTGAGCCATTGTGCCCTTGTTGTTGTATTAATATTTAATGTATTAGACATGTCTTTAACCAGCAGAACAATAAAACTAACATTGTCTCAGTGTTAGTAAAGATTAAAAAATGAGGAAGAACGCCTGAGGCATCTATCAATAGATAGGAAACTTTTGAATGGAAGAAGAGTAACCAATTCAATATAATTTGAAGGTAATCTAAACTTATGCATAAAGCCTTGCCAGACTTCCCTAAGCCAATTGGGAATGTTCTAAATGCATCTCGCATTGCCTATTTTTCTCCTTTCACTGTTTAGGCTAAAAAAATTCAAGAATGCTTGAAAAATTAGAAAAGTTGGAACATGTGGAAGATTTCTTCTACAGGAAGATTTTTTTAAAAAGCAGTCAGCTTGACCATTGATTAAATACATAATTTTATCAATTATCTACTCAATTAATATTGACTAATCATCATGAACAAGTATTCAGTTTCTTTTCAAAGAATAATAAAGATTACCATCATTGAATACTAATTTTAAAATGTTCTACTCTCTTGATACTTAAGTGCAATCATTCCATTTATCCTTTTAAACTCCATTTAGATTGCTTTAATAAGACTAATACAGTTTTCTTTCTTGTTGCATATATTAGCTTCTATGTCTTTGTGTTTTTCAATCGGTGAAAACTTGTTGTCTATTTAACAGTGATTCTATTCTTTTATTTGTTTTTACAAAATACTATATCTCCCCTAGCCTTATAGTCAGTATATAGAAACCACCTGTCCAGGGTGCAGTTTTTTTGTTTGTCTCTTGAATTTAGGTCAATCTAGGTCAATGGTTCTCAACCTGTGGGTTGGGACCCCCTTGGGGGTCAAACGACCCGCTCACAGAGATCATTGGAAAACATGTATTTTCAAAAAAATACGGAAAACATCAAATAATTTTATGGTTGGGGGGTCACCCAATATGAGGAACTGTATTAAAGGGTCACGGCATTAGGAAGTTGAGACCCACTGATCTAGGTGGACATGGTTTTAAAAAAAAACCTTAACACCTATACACCACCTTTCCTGACCTTCTGGATCAAGACAGCTGAATATTTAATTGTCATAGTGGGGATTGGATTGTGTGTATTAAGTACAATATACTTTCATTTGGATTTACTCCCAGATAAATACAGAATACATACTGAGATTCAAGCTGAATTCCTTGAAAATACTAAACTGGGAGCTTTTAAACTATTGAATTTTGAACACATATCTGTAGTTTAGCTTGTTAAGAATGCTAAATTAAAGGATGCATAGTCTATGTCACACTAAGTCAGAAACTTTTGCAGATCTGCTGATATTCCTTCAGATATGTTCGTTATGTATCTATCCTTTAGATTATCACCTCTACCAATTTGTTAGAAACAGATACGTAACTGATTGGTCTGTAATTTCCTGGAAGTCCACAAAATCCTTTCTTAAAATTTGGTGTCACATTGCTAACCTTTTATTCTATTGGCTCTGAGCTTGATTTCAATGGCAAGTTTTGCTGTAAGGTCGTGGTTTCACATCTCAGCTGTTTAATAACCCTCTGGTAGATGTGATTAAGGTGTGAATTGTTCTTTATTCTCTTTCAAGATGTGTAAGAACATCTTCTCATTAACTCAATTTGCATTACTTGTTTCATTTTCTTTCCTGAAAATTTCAGTACAGATTCACATATCTGTCATATACTTTTGTAGTAAAGACAGATGCAAAGTTTTCATTAAGACTGTCTGTAATTTCTATATCATTCTTGAGCAATCCTTTCACTCCTTTATTGTCTAATTGCACACCCATTTCCCCAGCTAGTTTTCTACTTCAAATAATTAAAGTTATTGTTCTCCTTTATGGGTTTTTTTTCCTCATATACTCCTCAAATTCATTATTTGCATTTATTATCGTCAGCATAGGTTTTTCCAATCTGTGTTTGTGGATTTAATTGACTTATTTCTTCATTGTGGAATATATTGTAGATTTTAAACTATTCCAAGGTAGAGATATTTGGGGCATGTAGAAATTTACTTTTGTCATCATACCTGAGCACGAATATATCTTCCTTTGTTTACCTTTCTCCCAAAAGAGACTGAACAAATATCCTCTATTATTAAAATACATTTCTCTTGCATTTTTCCCTATTTTATTTCACTACCTCCAGATTATCCTTGATATTTTGATCCAGAAGGAAAGCAGCATACCTGCAAATACTCTCTCTCTCTCTCTCACACACACACACACAAACACACAATATTTCTATTCAGAAATGATATTAACTCCGTCAGTCTCTCCATATCAGCAGGTCTCTGGTGTGCCAACTATATTTATATTTTTATTCACAACCAGTACTCTTAATTCCTCCATTTTGGTTTGGAAACTTTTGGTACTGCCATTGACACTTTAACTACAGAGCGAATGCATTCTTCTTTCCTCATTCCAAATATTTTTCAGATGGATGACAATCCGAAGCAAATTAACGACACATGCCAAGAATAAACATTCAGAGGATGCCCTTTTATTCAAGCATTTTAGTACTCTTGGATAAATATTTTGGCATTTCTTTAATGCTTTCCCATGCTCAAAGCATTTTTCATATCAAAAAAAATTTTTTGGATCAATATATTCCAATAACATAGGAATTATTATTGGTTTTTTTTTAAAACTGATGGAAAAATAATTAAAATCTGCATAGCAATATTTCTGTCCTAAATCTTGATTTCCATTGTGCAAAAATTCACTGGTGCAGAATGCTTTGAAGTAGAATGCACTAAATTCTTTATTTCATTACCTGTGCCTGGTAATTTTAGGATATTCCCATTTTAGAGAGAAAAAAGTACTATTTCAGATATTCATCTGCCAAGTTTATATTTACTATCAGCCAAATATCTACACAGAAATGCTTCTTTATGTGAGTTCTTAATCCATATTTGGGTTCCGAATATGTCTCCAAACATTTCATCTCAACAGACAACATAGTGCAAAATTAAAATTCTACTTAAGAGATGGTCTATTCGACATAGTCAATAGTAATATCAAATATATAAATAATAATAATCATTTTTTAACTTCTGGCATGTATACTTGTGACAATCATATAAATAGGATTTATTAGATATATACATGCTTCTCTACTGACAATCTTCAACCCGGCTAACAATAATATTAGTATGAATATGTTGTCATGGATCACTTAAAATTTGTAATGTTTAAATCATTTACAAGACATCATTCCTTGCTGTGCATATATAAATAATCTTTTTACACTTAGAGCAAACTATCCAAAAATCAAAATTTATAGGAGAATAATCAAAGTTGCAAAACCAACTTTACAAATCATTTCCTTTCTTCCCTTTTCCAGAATATAAAATAAAAATAAGCAATGTGTCCTGACATAAAAATGCTAAAATGCAAAGATATGACAAAATACTTAAGCAGCACTCCTTTTAATTCCACATAAACTGAGTTCTTCAACCTCAAAAGTTTCTTTTTAAAATTGCTACTCAAGAGCAAATAATTTACAGTTGAATGAGAGGTAGAGTCCTGCAAAGTCAATCACTTGTTCCTGGAGGCTGCGTCATCCTGCTTGCCTTACTATCATTCTTTTAAAAAGAGGCCGACTGGTTAGCCAGAGTAGAGTAGAGTAGAGTAGAGTAGAGTAGAGTAGAGTAGAGTAGAGTAGAGTAGAGTAGAGTAGAGTAGAGTAGAGTAGAGTAGAGTAGAGTAGAGTAGAGTAGAGTAGAGTAGAGTAGAGTAGAGTAGAGTAGAGTAGAATACTTTATTGGCCAAGTGTAATTGGATACACAAAGAATTTGTCTTTGGTGCATATGCTCTCAGTGTACATAAAAGAAAAAAAATACATTCATCAAGAATCATGGGATACAACACTTAGTTATAATCATAGGTTACTAAATAAGCAATTAAATCATACTAGGAACAAATAAAACAATATAAATCATAGAGATACAAGCAACAAGGTTATAGTCATAAGTGAGAGGATATAGGTAATAGGAAGGATGAGAAGAATAATAGTAATACAGTCTTAGTAAATAATTTGACAGTGTTGTGGGAATTAGTTATTTAGCAGTGATGGCATCTGGGAAAAACTGTCCTTGTGTCTAGTTTTTCTGGTGTGCATAGTATCAGAAGTTTTTTTCTTTACTGTCTCTAGAATGCCTTGGAAAAGTATAACGGAACTGAAGCGTCAAGAAAATGACAAATTTTATTTTAAATTGTGCATACTGTTTGGCATAGCTCTTAAAATGCTTTTGAAAATGACTATGGAATACAATTTAAATATATGAACAAATTACATAGACAAGATTTGTTCAAGATGTTTTGCAGTGCCCCCAAAAGTCCCTGCAGACCAGCTGATTTTCACTGATTACTACTGATTTTCCAACTATATTCATTTCAAGTTGTTGAAATGTACTTGGTACTTGAACAGGTACTTGATACTTGAACATATACATTTCAAGTACCCTGTACACTGCTTAAAAGGCTTGGGAAGGTGACATTCTGCAACTAGATAAGCCATAGGTAGAAAGAATTGTCAACATTATTTTCCATATGTTACTTTTGCTCTACAGATTAATATTCTTCCCCTGTTTTACATATTATTAGGGACTATCTAAAGTTATTTATTAAGATATACTACTATTACTTTACTTGGCAAAATTAAAAAACAAATGCCATATTCTCAGTTTTAAAAGTGACTACTGTATACATTCTGACATGAATATAAAGTGGTGAAAATGTAACTTTCACTAACAGATAAATATTGCATTTTAACAACATTAACTGTCGCGTCAAATCTCACTATAGAAATGTTAACATGTATTTCAAAACACAGTTATTATACTGGCTGCTTTATCATTAGCGATAATCAATGGAATCATTTTAACACGATTAATAGTACTGTAATTTTCTTTCAAGAAATAATCTGAACGATAAGGCCAAGTACATAGAAAAAAATCATAAAGTTTACTTATTTTGCTGAAAAAGGAAAAAAAGCTATTAAAGAACAAGTACTATTGGCAATTATTTTAACAGAATTTAATCCATTTTTCTCAAAAAATGTAAGATGGTTGAATGGCTTTCTTGAATATTCATGAATGGTTAGTTGCACATAAATAGAAAAACTCCAGGGTCAAGAACAACTCTAAATCCACCTAATTTGGAAATAAAGCTCTTAATTATTTTCACAATGGATAAGTATATAACTTGTTTTGGCCATGTTTTGAAAATATTAAAATAATTACTAATCATAATTAATTAAAGTTTTCCAACAAGGAATGTTCAATTGATTAATATGAAGGTAGACACACAACTTTAATTATATTCTGGTTAACAGAAACAGTTTAGTAACTCTTTATTTAATGTTCCCACTGCAGTTATTACAATTACAAGGTACATCATAAAGAATATAAATACCAAACATTTTATTTGTCTTGGAAGGTGGATTTTCTTTTTCTTTTGCTTTCTATATAACTATTAGAATGAGTCATCTCTTTGCATAGTAACTTTGCACAGAGGAAGTCAACATCTGATAATACATAAAGATCATGGGCCTATTTGGTGTCAAAAAAATGCAGAAATCTCCAACTCTTTGTTTCCATCTACTTGATCATGTCTATTTTTCTCAGCTCATATATGAAAGCCCTAATATCAGCCACACTGATGATTAGGCACAATAAGATCCAACCCTACTTTCTGGTTACCAGCTTTGACACATACTCCTCCACATTTACGAAGAGAAAACACTTTACTGGGAGAGTGTAAGAAAATATTTAGTAATATTCACCTTTAGATATCACTAATGCTGTTTTGCACTAGATATCCACCTATTAGGACAGCCACTTTGCTGGATAACAACTTCAATCTGCTTCAGGCCTGGACGCGAATGGTCCTCTATTGCTCCCCCACAGTGTCATAACATGTTTTACAAATGAACAAAACGGATTCAATCTATCCCATAAAACCTGGTCAATACTCAATAGGATTAGGAATCAACATGGCAGGTGCGGTAGTCTCCTCCATAAATGGGGAAAGCTCTCTCTTCTCCAAAGCAGATAGTGCTGCATATTGTGGAACAGTGCCCTTTGAGTGCATATCAGGGAAACCCCAGACTTTCTGGATGCAATCCCATTATGTATTGACTATATAAACACCTATCCTTGAATTTATAAATACAATAAATAGTTTCATATTTGCTCATTGAGAATGTAATTATGATGTGCTTTTTAATATTTTTGCCACATGCTACATAAATAAATCAGAATAAACTTGGGTACCATATGACAGAACAGGAGTGATTATTTTGTACACACATACAAAGCCTAGCCTCAAAATACATACAGGAATGTGAACATGGTGTGATACTCATAGGAATGGGAGCTCCTCATGATAACATGTCTGCATTTCAGGCAGACTGCAACTGGCTGACACTTATGACTGGTTGTAATATCCTGCCATCATCTATCCATGATTTGCAATTATTTATTTATTAAACAGATATATATGATCATCCAATTCAACACAGATCATTCTGGGTGCTTTGGGTACCAATTGTGGTTGTTAAGTCAAAGACTACCTGCAATAATTAAGGCATCAGACTAGATTGGTTAGAACAGGACTGGTACTTCACAAATTATCATTGGACAAGTTCTCCAACAATATTAAGAAAATTAAGGGAATTTTTTAGGGAAGAGCCGAGGTGGCGCAGTGGTTAAATGCAGCACTGCAGGCTACTGCTAGATCAGCAGTTCAGCGGTTCAAATCTCACCGGCTCAGGGTTGACTCAGCCTTCCATCCTTCCGAGGTGGGTAAAATGAGGACCCAGATTGTTGGGGGCAATATGCTGACTCTCTGTAAAACCACTTAGAGAGGGCTGAAAGCCCTATGAAGCGGTATATAAGTCTACTGCTATTGCTATTGCTATTCTTCAGACTCTGTAACCCACTCTTACTATGGAAAAAATTCTAAGGCATCAGAACTGATTAGCACTACTTACTCTTCTTTAAAATTATTTTGGTACAAAACATGAGCATTGGGATAAGCCAGAATAGTTAAGATCATACAACCATTTGGAAGACTACTTGACTGATAGTCACAAAGTATCTCCTACATGTTTGTGCAAACAGGAAAACCAACCTGGGAAAATTTTGGAAAGGCACAACCTCCTTGACCTTTTGAGGAATGGATTTGGAGGGACAGTTTATTTGCAGAAAAGCAGTCCTCCAAAGAGATAGGAGAAAGACAGCTAATATTCTAGAACAGACATATTATGTCACATAAAAATATTTTTAAGTAAGCTAACATATTCCTCAAAGATACCTTCCTACTTTTTCTAGCAAAAGGAAATATTCTGGATTTGATTTGTACAGTAATTCTCTATTATATTCAATACCCATACAAAATACAAATTAAAAACCAATACTAACACTGTTATTTCAGTATGGAACTTCCTGCATGTGAAACCTTTCCTATGGAGTAGAGCTGCAATCTTTAGAAGCTTGATTTATGAATCAGGATCTCTGTTTCCTGTATGCTGCTCTAAATGAATGGGTAGGGAACAGTTCTATTTATTTTCCATATTTGAAATCTGGCAGCTCCCTCTTCTTTGCCCTGTGACTGATGTTAACCAGGCACAGAAAAACTAAAAAGAGTTATATAAACCCCAATTTCTCATAATGGTACTTGAATTCATTTCTCTTTTGCTAATCTCACACCCTGTTGAAGGCTTGTGTTATCACAATATGGTTGCAGCTTTTTTTGTTCTATGATTGGTATCTTTCTTTCCTTGCTCGATGAAACTATTTTTGTCTCCCAACAGCTATGACCTTTTCCTCAAGGACTCTCAATAGCCTTTTCCTGAGGCATTTGGGTACCATGATAAATAGGTTTATTTCTTCTGTGCATTATAATCCAAGACACAAGAGGGTGGAATGAAGGACTGCTCTAGTTCATCTCAATGCTCATCTCCTCTCTAAGGAACAGGATCATTGAGAATAAAATTGGGAGTCTATAGGAACTGGAAGACTGCTGCAATACATGTATATTTGGAAAATACTGGGTTTTTAAGAACTATGCTGGCCATTGTTTCATATTTCTTCATTTACCATGTTAATGCTTTAGATCATTATTCCATGATTTTAATGTTTACTGAACAGAACACAGCAAGCCTTTAAATTCATTTTCATTAATTTTAACTTCTTAAGTCCTGAGGTTCTTCTGAAATATTGTAACTTTATTCTCCCTGCAGCCCCTCAAATCTGGATGCTTCTATTCTTTATTATTTCCCAGAATCTCTCATTAAATTATCTATTTTTGTTTTCTTATAGGAGCTGAATTACCCAATTCAGTTTTAACTAAATTTTGTTTTCTAATGGGATGCTTATATTAACAACTCAACTAAAACAATTGAATTTTATAGCAAATGCATGCCATAAAATTGTTTTTATGGCAATTGTAAGCTGTGTAGCAATTATTTAAGTCCAACATTAAGCAAAATTTATTACCTGAACTGCTGTCAACTTAGAGGATTCAATGAGATCAACTGTGTATATTTTGTTTCTCTATAAAAATAATGCAAAATATTCCGATTAAAAGTATGATCTTTATTTCTTCCAGCGCTAAATTTAAGGTAGGTGTGTGTGTGTGTGTATGTGTACATACATATAAATGTATGCATATATACACACACACATATGTATGTATGTATGTATGTGTGTGTGTGTGTGTGTGTGTGTGTGTGTGTGTATATGGATGGTCTTATTTCTCTATCTCCAGCACTAAATTTGGGAGTGTTGTGCATGTGTGTACATGTGTGTGTGTGTGTGTGTGTGTGTGTGTGTATATACCGTATATATATATATATATATATATATATATATATATATATATATGTGTGTGTGTGTGTGTGTGTGTGTGTGTGTGTGTGTGTGTGTGTCTGTGTCACAACCCCTGGTAAGTCCCAATTATGGGAGGAAGCTAACTGCTTCCAACATCTGTCAATCGGCTCGTCACAAGAGTCCATCACGACAGAAACCCAATATTTTTACTGTTGCCTTTTTTGTTATATTTGTGTTTTTATTTTATTATTAAAATTATTATTTATTTATTATTTATCCCTTTATTTATTTATCAGCACAAATAAAAACACACATACACACACACACACACACGTACACACATGCACAACACTCCCAAATTTAGTTCTGGAGATAGAGAAATAAGACCATCCAAGGGTAAAGTATGAACCCACAAAAAGTCATGACAATGATATAGGGAATGTTCCCTCTAATTTCTAACAGGTTGTTTGGCGAAAAAATGTTTTGTGCTGCTTTGTCCAAACCAAGTACAAATTTGTGAACCACTGTATAAGCATACAAGTTACAAGTAAATATATTAACAACTTGTTAAAATGTTTACAAATTTTTAAGTATAGAATTGGTTATGTGGCGTGAAGTGTTTTTTGACTTCTAATGGCGACATAAGATGTATATATATACACACACACACATACATACACATACATACATACATACATACATACATACATACACCTATATAATTACCTATATAATTATATCATAAATATAAGGATAACCATGGGTACCAGCTACCTTTACATGTGCTGATGCTTTTCATTTGGTGGATCCTGCAGTCTAATTCAAGGAATGGAACCCAACCTGAAAACAAACCTGAAAACCAGTTCAAGAAAGTACTGTTTCAGAGAAGCAGTATCTTAAAGGTATTGAATTCAAACTGATTTCTTAACAGATGGTTATAAAATACAAATAATCTATTTTCCTTTGATTTGAGGAATATAGAGTTTTCTGGGACTGCTTTCTCCCTTTGTTAACAACAACAACAATAAACAATCTAATTAAAATATAGGCACATTTAGATCTCTATTAAAAATGTATGTTTTGAATTTCATCAATGCAATTGTTTTTTAGTCATCTATCTAGTAATACAGATGATTACCCTCTACTACTTTTCTAATGAAATTCCAAGAAGGGAAGTTAGATCTATTTTGTTTTTACAATGGAACATTAAAAATGAGAACTTTTTGTTTATAGTAATTGCTAATTATATTTAGGTAATTCTGTACTCCTCTTGAATATACAGCATGGCATACAGCATGGACTTATCACTGAAGAAAGGACATGAAGCAGTAATTTCATCAAGTCCCTTTTTCTATGTTCCAGGAAACCTACTAAGCCTCCAGAAAAGAAATTAGGGGTCTAGATTGCTATAGTGGAGTGGGGAGGAGAAATGGTTGGAAACAATAACAGTCTCCCCTAATCAGAAGATCAATTCTAAAGTGTTTGTTACTATTATTCAAACTGTCCCTGCTACTGGTACTGCAAAGGGCACTGAAGACCTGGCTCTTCCACCAAACCTTTGACAAAAGTAATAGAAGCTCCTTTCTTGCTTTTCATTCTCCTCCTGAACAAAATTTATTTCCTTTGTCATTGTTGTTCTTTTGTTTTATACGAATTTTGTAAGGTTTTTTTGTATTCTTTATTTTGAAATAAATAAAAGAACTAGGACTTTGGAATCCTAGTTGATGATCACTTAAACATCAGCCAGCAGTGTGTGGCAGCAGCCAAAAAAGCTAATACAATCGTTGGTTGCATAAACGGAGGCATAGAATCAAAATCATGTGATGTATTAATATCGCTATATAAATTCTTAGTAAGACCAGGTCTGAAATACTGCATCTAGTTTTGGTCACATTGCAAAAAAGATGCTGAGTTTTTTGCGTGCAAAAGAAGAGCAACTAAGAAGATTAAAGGCCTAGAAATAAAAACATATGAAGAATGATATGGCCAGTCTACAGAAAAGAAGCACTAGGGGTTACTTGATAGCAATATTCCAATATTTGAGAGGCTGCCACAAAGAAGAGAGGGTCAACTTATTATTTAAACAACTAAATTTTGTTTTCAATTAAGATGTATTAGAAAGAATCTTCATTTGTATGCATTTTGAACTCTAGCAAACATACCAAATGCTTCTGTTCAATAGTACTAAAAAGAATATTGAAGATTATCCTAAATGCTATTGATAATACAAATAGTTATGTCAAAATATTCAGAGGCATAATACATCTTATCCTCAGATGGCATGAACAAATAATGAAAGCTTCCTAAGTTTATCCAAACTACCAAAATTAGAACAGCAGACTGCACACACTTTTACTTTTATGACATATCTCCATTAGACATTCAATTATATTTAATCACTCCTAACCAAAAGTCATATATAGACCAGTGGTATGTTCCGGATCCCGTTGCAACCGGTACATTGCAATAGGACCCGGTGTCTACCACGTGAATGTGCGCAGTACGTGCACAGCATGCACATGCGTACTTACCGCCCACAACGCTCCAATTGCTTGGCGGAGCATTGCGCAGGCACCTTATGCTCCGTGCGTGAAAGCCCTGATCGGCTCAAATAGAGGTAAGAAGAGCGGGCAAGGGGGTGGGCCCTCCAGAGCACTTTACCGAAATGGTACCTGGTGCTCCCAGCAGGCACCGGTAAGCCTGTACCAGGGCGTACTGGTCATATCCCATCACTGATATAGACTACTGAGATATAATCTATAAATTTTGCAGTACATTTAAACTTTGTCAGTTAGACAGGACATTTATAATGTTATGAAATCATTATCATTATCTTACAATGGCTCCTGTAAGCCAATGGAAGAATACTTGTATATTACATATTGAACACTGGAGGAAGATGAAAAAAAATATAACAGATTCACATGTACAAACATACCGTATATACTCGAGTATAAGCCGAGTTTTTCAGCCCACTTTTTGGGCTGAAAAAAGCCGCCTCGGCTTATACTCGAGTCAGTGCCCGTCCCCGTTTCCTCGCCTGCCCGCCCGCCCGCTCACTCATTCGGTTTCCTTGCCAGCCTGCCCGCTCATTCTTTCCATTTCCTCCCCTGCCTGCCCGCTCGTTCATTCCGTTTCCCCCCCTGCCTGCACACTCGTTCATTCCGTTTCCTAGCCTGCCTGCCCGCTCATTCATTCCGTTTCCCCCCCTGCCTGCACACTCGTTCATTCCGTTTCCTAGCCTGCCTGGCCACTCGTTCATTCCGTTTTCCCCCCCTGCCTGCACACTCGTTCATTCCATTTCCTAGCCTGCCTGGCCACTCGTTCATTCCGTTTCCTAGCCTGCCTGCCTGCTCGTTCATTCCGTTTCCCCCCCCCTGCCTGCACACTCGTTCATTCCGTTTCCTAGCCTGCCTGGCCACTCGTTCATTCCGTTTCCCCCCCTGCCTGCACACTCGTTCATTCCGTTTCCTAGCCTGCCTGGCCACTCGTTCATTCCGTCCCCCCCCTGCCTGCACACTCGTTCATTCCGTTTCCTAGCCTGCCTGCCCGCTCGTTCATTCCGTTTCCCCCCCCCTGCCTGCACACTCGTTCATTCCGTTTCCTAGCCTGCCTGGCCACTCGTTCATTCCGTTCCCCCCCTGCCTGCACACTCGTTCATTCCGTTTCCTAGCCTGCCTGGCCACTGGTTCATTCCGTTTCCTAGCCTGCCTGCCCGCTCGTTCATTCCGTTTCCTAGCCTGCCTGCCTGCTCGTTCATTCCATTTGGAAGGTTATAAGGTATAGTTTAAAATGCTTTGAAATCCCCATTCCCTCCCCACTCCAGGGGAAGGATACTATGAAATCCCCAAATCCTCCCCACTCCAGGGGAAGGATACTATGAAATCCCCAAATCCTCCCCACTCCAGGGGAAGGATACTATGAAATCCCCAAATCCTCCCCACTCCAGGGGTAGGATACTGCAAAATCCCCATTCCCTCCCCACTCCAGGGGAAGGATACTATGAAATCCCCAAATCCTCCCCACTCCAGGGGTAGGATACTATGAAATCCACATTTCCTCCCCACTCCAGGGGTAGGATACTGCAAAATCCCCATTCCCTCCCCACTCCAGGGGAAGGATACTATGAAATCCACATTTCCTCCCCACTCCAGGGGAAGGATACTATGAAATCCCCAAATCCTCCCCACTCCAGGGGTAGGATACTATGAAATCCACATTTCCTCCCCACTCCAGGGGTAGGATACTGCAAAATCCCCATTCCCTCCCCACTCCAGGGGTAGGATACTATGAAATCCCCATTCCCTCCCCACTCCAGGGGTAGGATACTGCAAAATCCCCATTCCCTCCCCACTTCAGGGGTAGGATACTATGAAGACAGCGCTTTGTATGAGTTTTGAAGGATTTTAACTCTTGCGTTTTAGCTTGGTTGCTGAATGAGCTAAGGTTTTTGTACTTTTAAAGTTATTGTTGTTACCATATTGTTTTTATTGACCCTCTTTTCCACTTACAGAGCTAGTTTACTGTTTTTCTTTGAAATAAATATTCAAAAACATTATTGGTATCTATTTTTATTTTTGAAATTTACCGGTAGCTGCTGCATTTCCCACCCTAGGCTTATACTCGAGTCAATAACTTTTCCAGTTTTTTGTGGTAAAATTAGGTGCCTCGGCTTATATTCGGGTCGGCCTATACTCGAGTATATACGGTATGAAAAAGGCTTATCAGATAAAGAATTCAAGGAGGTATACCTCTTTAACTTGGGCCAAAAATGAAAAAAGAGTATTGTGTTCTTTTACAATGACATGTATTGTACATGTGATGAGTTTCCAGTCAATAACAATTTTATTGCATAAGTGACAAGATTAAAAAAATAATTCATTATGCTTAGCCAATCATGACAAACAATTTCAGTCCTTTGGAAAATTCAACTTCTTAGACCAGGGTCTCAAATTTAAGTACTCCAAACAGCCTTTGATAAATGTCTTCATTAAGTCTTGCTTGGGGGATTACTTTTAATTTTGAAAAGGTATTTCCCCATCTCCCAAAATACAAATATGTAAATTTTAGGGAGTACATACAAATCATAGCTTAAATGGAGTCTTCCTAGTAAACTGGGAAAATTGAATACAATAGAAAAATAACAAAATGCTCTCTATTACTCATCTGAACATCTGGTAGATTTATCTACTCAACCAATAAAAGCATGAAAAAATAGACAAATGCCTACACATAACAATAATTATTTTCTCCATTTCTAATTCTTTATTTCAAAATAAAAAATATCTGATACTTTACAACTACAATAAAGAGGTATAATATTTTTTCTCAATGTTCTTTATTACTGACATGGTTGACAAAAAAATCTTTTAGCCTATTATACAAAGAGAAAACTATAATACGTACCTGACCAATGCCCTGTAGTACTTCCTGATCTATCAGTACATGTTTCACTCACTGGCCGAAAAACAGTCTCCCAGCCTCCAGTTGCATAGCGCCAATTTTGAGATTCCAAAATCAGTGTCCTTTCAGTGCCATATGCTATCATGAAGCAATAGACCACATGATGAAGTTGACAACCATAACCACATCCTTTGTTGATATTGCATATTAGTTTCTTGGCTTTGCTACAATCCTTGGGATTCTATGAACAATAAAGGGAAAGTGAAAAAAATATATGTACAAGGAGTTTTTCAAAATAAATATGAGCAAAAATTAACAGATACCATATATTTGCCTGAAAAATGCCACTCTAATCTGTTAGATTGCTTTAAATGCTATTTATTTTCCCTCTGTATTTAGTGCTAGGTTACATGATAAGATAACAAAGAAAAAAAAAGGATTTAGAACTGATTTTTCCCTGCACTGAAGTTGTCTAAAAGACTCAGTTATGTTTAATTTATACAAGACACAGATAGCAGTGCCATTTTGCCCTTTGAATAAATACAGATATTAATAATGTTATCTTTAAAACCTCTTATTTATTACAAACTATTTTTAAAATATAATTTCACAGGAAGCCTTGACATCTGTTATGTATTTGCTTTAGGATATTTTATTCATTTATTATTATTTATATTTTCCTTAAATATGAAAGTATTTAGGATAATCTTTATCTGTGTTCACCTCCAATTCTTATGATGTATTTATGAATTATTACAAAACAAAAACTGGAGATATGAAGATGGTTGGAGTAAAATGCTTAATTACCAATTAAATTATCTGAATTCATCTAAAACCTAAGTGCTTCCTGAATTGTTTTGAGATTTATAGAAAAATGTGAAAAAGATTATTTCACCTGGGAAAGTCACTGTGAAAATCTAAGACAAATATTTCATAAACATTCAGATGAATGCTAAATACTCAGAAATAATTAAACGAAGTTTTCCTTGGTACTAGGAATTCCAGAACCTTCCCAAGAAATGAATAATTTTCATGATGTAATCAAACATCTGATAATAGTGCTCTATAGTGCTTTGAATACAATTAAAAAAGTATTTCTGAGCATTTAGAAACATGAAACAAATCTCTCTTTGCAAACCTTTAAAGCAAATTCATTTTTTCCTAGAAACAAAGTGTTCTGCAATTGGCTGCTTTAGGGTAGCACTGGTAGATGCTACTTCCAAAAAACATCTTCCTGAAACTGAATCCAAAGCACTTTACAACCCTACTTGATGAAATAATATACTCTTTGCCAAAGAAGAATAAGTACGATCTTGTTGTCTTCTATAGAATCTGATATTTGATTAAAGTATACTCATTTTTTGGTTTCCAGATGTTTCCATTCATTCATAAACAACTTTGTATACACAAATTTCTAGAGTTGCTTCAGAACCTTGTAAAATGACATATTTTTAGTTTAAGTAATAATAGAATAAAGGCTTAAGGAATTAGATTAATATACTGATTTTTATTACCTAAAGGACTGGAAATGCAAAAAATTAGTATCCTTTAACCAAATATCAGATTCTATCCAATACAGAAATTGGGCTTCTGGTCACATAATGAGACATCTCCTTTCTCTTCCCTAGCTTCATTTATACCCTGACACCTCTCTGAAGAGTCCCCTGAAACTTTTGAGCAGGAGGAGGTAGGAACAGGGAAATTCATTCCACAACAAAGTATATTATTTTATTTACTGAACGGGATTCTTCTTTCTAAATACTTAAGTTTTGAATACTTGCAGTGTATTATTATATTGTCCTATACAGGTAGTCCTTGACTTATAACAGTTCATTTAGTGACCATTCGAAGTTACAACAGCATTGAAAAAAGTGACTGCTTTTCAGTTATGACCTTTGCAGCATCCCCATGATCATCTGATCAAAATTCAGATGCTTGGCAATTGTTTCATACTTATGACCATTGCAATGGCCCAGGGTCATGTGATCACATCTCAATGGGGAATCCAGGTCACTTAACAATCTTGTTACTAATTTAACAACTGCAGTGATTCATTGAACAACTGTGACAAGAAAAGTCATAAAATGAGATAAAACTCACTTAACAAATTTCTCATTTAGCAACATAAATGGTGGGCTCAATTGTGGTCGTAAGTTGAGGACTACCTGTATAGTCTTTCCCCAGAATTGTTACCTGCAGATAAGTTATTCTCCTCTGCACTAGCTCTGTCAAATCTTTGGCTTCTTTTTCTCGCCAAGCACCTGCTCCATCAGTTTGACTGAGGTAAAACAGATCTGTCATTATTGACCTGTTAAAAAAGAGACTCAAAATCAACCTTTCAGATCATCAAAAAAAAATGGTAAGAAAGTATTTCTTGCCAAACTATTCAAAAGCTGTATCTTAACACAAGAATAAAAATATTTACAACTTTATTGCTATAATATCACAGTTACATTTAAGAGGCAATATTACAATGGATGGTTTGAAGGTTTGAAGGTTTTATTCGACTTGTATGCCGCCCTATTCCCGAGGGACTCAGGGCAGCTAACAAAACCAAGGGAAGGGGGGTGGACAATACAAAAAGGAAAACCACAACAAAAACAAACAACAGTACAAAACAGTCTAAAAGGTCTCAACACGCATACCCATTCGAGTAGGGGATGGGACTCAGCAACCCCAGGCCTGCTGGAACAGCCAGGTCTTGACGGCTTTGCGGAAAGCCTGAAGGGTGGTGAGGGTCCGAATCTCCACGGAGAGATCGTTCCAAAGGGCCGGAGCAGCCACAGAGAAGGCCCTCCTCCGGGTGGTTGCCAGCCGACATTGGCCGGCCGATGGAATTCGGAGGAGGCCTAATCTGTGGGATCTAATGGGTCTTTGGGAGGTAATCGGCAGGAGGCGGTCTCTCAAGTACCCAGGTCCAATACCATGTAGGGCTTTATAAGTGACGACTAGCACCTTGAAGCGTATCCGGAGACCAATAGGTAACCAGTGCAGCTCGTGGAGGATAGGTGTAACGTGGGTGTACCGAGGCACACCCACAATCGCTCTCGCGGCTGCGTTCTGGACCAGCTGAAGTCTCCGAACACTCTTCAAGGGCTGCCCCATGTGGAGCGCATTGCAGTAGTCCAGTCTTGAGGTCACAAGGGCGTGAGGGACTGTTGTGAGAGCCTCCCGGTTCAGGTAGGGACGCAATTGGTGTACCAGGCGAACCTGGGCAAATGCTCCCCTGGTCACAGCCGACAAATGATGATCTAAAGTCAGCTGTGGGTCCAGGAGGACTCCCAAATTGTGAAGCCTATCTGAGGGGCGTATAATTTCACCCCCCAGCCTGAGAGTTGGAGAACATAGCCAATTTTTGGGAGGGAAAAACACAAGCCACTCGGTCTTGTCAGGGTTGAGAGCTAGTTTGTTAATTCCCATCCAGACCCTGACAGCCTCCATGGGGATTCCTTTTTCTATTATACAATCACATTCCCACATTATTTAATTTTTCATCCTAATCATTCCAAAGAATATTCATAATGAATGAATTCTTGATGGGCCATTTGGTGAAATGAGTTACTAGCAACAATACAAAATATGCACATTTCACATATTCAAAATAATGAGAAATATGTAAAGTAAGCAAAATAATAGGAAGATGGTAAAATGATTTCTATATTGTATATGTATTCAGGTTCTTACATAAGATTATTTTTAGTTTTAATTAATTCATGTTCTAGGATAGGGCTTCCCAACTCCCAAGCTACAGACTAGTACTGATCCCTGGCCTGCTAGGAACTAGGCCATGAATGTAGTGCGCGAGAGAGTGAAGCTTCATTTGTGCATGCATGAGATCTAGAATTCACATGAAACCATCCCTCCCCAGTCCATGGTATACATTTTTTCTTGTGAAGCCGGTACCAGTTCCCAGAAAGGTTGCGTACTGCTATTCTAGGATATCAATATTTTATGGCCATAGCTACTATGGCATTATTTTGTGAATAGGTGACTATTTATCCTGACTAGCCGGGTTTGGAAACAGACATTGCAAGGATTACAGGAATGCTACTTCATTGTTGTGGTGCATAATAACAAAATATTAAAATCCATCCAGAATTTCCCCCCTGTCCCTTTATACCAAGCAGAATCAAGTTAGGGTTACAGTATTTTGATGGTTTTGCCTCAAATTCATGTCTTTGAACAGTTCTGGATAGTTTATAAAATGTAATATATACATATATGACAATCTTTAAAAGTAAGATATAAATTAAAAGGAGGAGGAAGAAAAGAAGGATAGATATAAAACACAAAAGGTAAACCAGAAGTATTAAAATGTCTGGAAAATATGTTTTGATCCCTCAAAAATGTAATAGGAGATTTATTTCAACTCCAGTGGCATTTTCCCCATAATATGCACTTTTTACCAGGAAAAAAAGTGCTCTCTGATGTGTAGTATATCTTCAATGGGATTTGAGGGCTTCCAGTGTGTTATTGTTATTCTGATTTATAATTTTGGATCCTTCCCAAAGGTGGAATCTTCACGTTTTCCTACTAAAGTCCTAGCCAACTGACAGCTGCAGATGCATTTAGAAAAGGAAAACCTCACATCTCTAAAACTTTAGTGGTTAAACTGAATCAAAAATCTGGGAATTTTAATGTTTAAAAAAGCAGTTGAATAAGCCAGTCACATGTAACAAGAATTACTGTGTTTAAAAAACAATAAAAACTTGCAACAGATGTACCAAAGGTTTTAAAGAAAATGAAAATCTCTCAGAGGTGACCTACCTTCAGAATCATTACCACAGAAATATTTTTGCTTACTAAATATCGTTACCCTAAGGCAGTGATGGCGAACCTTTTGTGGCTCACATGCCAAACGTGGGTGTGCATGTATACTATTACATAGCCAACATCGTATTATATTATTAAATGTTTACATCAATTCGTCTTACCACCAACTCCCAAAAACAATTAAACAATTGCCTCTTCTGCTCTCCATACACCATATTTGTACCTTATCCATCACTTTCTTCTCCCTGTCTCCTCCTTCTCCCTACGTCCTTTCTTCCCTCTGTCATCCTTCTCTTCTCTACTTCCCCTTCCTCTCTCCTTCTCCTCTCTCCCCTTTCCACTCCTTTCTCTCCTCCTCTCTCCCCCCCTATCCTCTCTCCTATCTCTTCTTCCCTTATCTCTCTCCTCTACTTCACACCCTTCATCTCATTTACTTGGTGTATTTCAGCTTCTGAGCAAGCTCCATTTTATGTTGATGGTATTTATAATTCCTTTTCAATATACATATTTAATTTTAACATATATCTTTCTCCTCCTTTTTTTAAAAAAAGGAAAAAAGTATACATATATAGTAATTGTGATTTTAACACACACATCCAGGCAGTTTTGGGCCGAGATGTAGACCTGGTTACAATTCCCAGCTATTCTCATCATTGTATTTATATAATTATACATCCTTACACGCCCCACATTTGCGATTCTGTCTTTAAATCTCAATAATTTCCCATTGTAAGTATATTTCATGTTCCCTCTCCATTTTTCCATATCACGGCTTAGGTTACCCTTAATTGTCTTTAAATAAAAATTCTTACTGTTCAATGTTCATTACAATTTCCTTAATCTATTATATAGAATAATAAGCGGTACACATCTCACTTTGTTCATCATCTTAGAAGTTCTATATATGTTCATGTTTTGTATATTTAGTTGTCCTTCCATTATCATATTCAATCAATTAGAGACTCAATTTAATTATCATATGTAAAAGTGAATCAAAGACCTCTGAAACGGAAGAGCGGCGGGAACCATCTTGATCTTTTGTAGAGAAAAAAAAACTTTTGTATTTTCCCAATTCTTGATTTTATTTTATTTTTTCCCTTGTTACCTTCCACCTCTCATTGATTATAATTGCTCAAAATATATTAATTGGAACAAATTTGCATATAGTCAAACTCGGGTATGTTTCTCTTCGCCTCCTGCTTTTCTAAGTTCTGATTTATGGCAGTTGATTAATTAAATCTCAAAGACCTCAGTTTTTGTTGCCATGCTGCTGCCCCTACTCTGATTCAGAGGGCAAATCTCCAACCTGCGAGGGACCTGTTGCCTCCCTCTGGGTCTGATGAGAAGTTGCCCCTTCTTCGTCCCCCCTCCAGGCGGGGAGTTTACGATCAAAAAGGATCTCGGAATTGGTTTAGCAGACAGGGTTCATATCAGGCTCTTCAGAACTCAACCCCCACCCCCCGTCTGTTCAGCTGGAGAACTTCCGGTCGAATCAACATTCATTCATTCTTATGGTTTTATTAAGGATTTTACAGAAATAATACTGATATACTTATGGCTGTAAATCAAATAATTGCAATTCAATATATTAATCAATATTATTCCATGATGTGATCATAATTTACTGGACTGAATGGTTTTCTTTCTATATAAAGTATTTCCTTTTTTTCCATTATTTTGGGGAAGGTGTACCTTTTAGGTTCTACTTTTTCTTTTTTGATTAGTAAAGTCATAAAAAAAGTTGGTAGGATCTGAGCCCACAGCTGAGAAGGAGGAAATTCCTGCTCCCAAACTCTTCTTGGACATGGTCCAGAGCAATGGGCTCAACCAGGATCATTCCCCACTCCTGGAGGGAATGACAGGAGGTTTACAACATGGAGTCTGGATTTACCCAGGTGCTTCAGATACCTACCGTAGACACTTCTGGGGTGGCTCTGGCTTCTTCATCTTCAGTAGTGTCTGGTGATATTGCAGATAACTTAAAAGCTGAGGACAAGAAATCTGAATTGACTTTATGCAAAACATTTCAATCTG
Source organism: Thamnophis sirtalis (assembly GCF_051295495.1). Lineage (NCBI taxonomy): Eukaryota > Metazoa > Chordata > Lepidosauria > Squamata > Natricidae > Thamnophis > Thamnophis sirtalis. The sequence continues at coordinate 106,780,694 of NW_028261381.1, read as the reverse complement.
TGGCTTGGGCGATTAAAGCGGCCTCCTTGGCTTCGTTCTTTAAACGGACAACTCTGCTGTGGCCCAAACAAATGCAAGAGAGGGTTTCACCACAGGACGTTAGATTGCAGCAGGACATAAACAAGTGGATCCGGGCATGCGGTTCTCAGCAGACACTACACTAAATGCGGTTCAATAAACCTCCAGGGCCCTTTCCTCATCAGTTACAGCCAGATGGATGCTTTGGCTTCAAAATTGGCAGGCGGATGACAGGTCCAAGTGGAGACTAGCCACTTCTCCCTATGCAGGTAGCTCTCTATTTGATAAATCCTTGGATCTGATTCTAGTAGAAAATAAGGACAAACATAAGATTTTGCCAACCATGACCAGACGACAGGAGCATTGTCCTTCCCCGTACTTTCGTAGGCTGGCCTTTCGAGTCCCATATAACAACTTCCACTCGCAACAGAGATATTTTCCATCTAGGCAGGATAGGCAATCTGATAGAGTTTCCTTTTGGGATAGGTCCCAATTTCAATCCCAAGGTAAGCTGCCCTTTCGCTGGCTGGGTGGCTGTTCCTTCCACAGAACCAAGTAACTTAATATTCAGTCCTACCATAGGCGGCTGCCTAGACTTGTCCACTGATTTATGGGAAGGCCCAGGCCGCACAGCGCAAGATTCCTGGGGAATCCTTCCAAAGTGGGACAGGGGGTGAATCTCCCAGAGACGAATCCCAGTGAGGGGAATCTCCCTTAGCCCCAGGCAGTGAGGACTTTGGGTTCTCTCCCAACCCTCATAGGGCATCCTTGGGATCTCCTACCCATTCCATGGCTGTGGATTCCCTGGCAGACCTGGATTCAGGGGCTGAAGAGGAGTCCTTAGCTCCCTCAGAATTGGAGCCCCCTCCCCCTCAAGGTCAGGAGTCCTTCCTATCTAGGGCCATGGAGGAGGTGTTAGCTCGCGCCATATCCAAGGGCATTTCCAATGGCATGGTCCAGTTAGCGGCCCAGTTGCCCTCTGTGGCGCCCAAGCCAGCTACCAGCCAGGCCAAGGCCCCCAAGGCCCCTGAAGATAGGGCACCCTCCCCTACCCCAACGGGGCTTAGTGAGGTGTCAGATCAGGAGGAGGCTGAGATAGAGGTTCCGGTTCTGTCTGACGATGAGAACCCTGCCCTGAACAGGCCGCAAGCTCAGGGCTATTTAATCCGGCCATGTTTAGGCCTCTCCTGACCAAGGCCAGGGCAGCAGGCCCCTGAGGCCAAGCCTACATCTGACCCAGTCACGGGTGTAGTCATAGGCCCTCAAGACCCCGGCGCAGGCCTTTTTAAAGAGGTTCCTCCGCCTTTGGACCTTGTGCCTGCCCCTCAGTTATTTTTGGATATCATCCAGCGACAATGGGTTCAGCCGGGGACTATAGCCAATCCCAGTGGGACGGATAGGAAGCTATTTACCATGGAGGCTCCCCTGGAAGAGCTACTCAAGTTCCCCCAGGTGGACGATCCCATTATGGCCCTTACGTCCCCCACCTCCCTTCCAGCGGAATTACTAGAAGGGCTCAAAGCAGAGGACAAGAGGGCGGAATCCGCAGCTCTTAAGACGCACCAGGCCACCGCCTGGGCCATGCACGCTTCCGCCAGCTCCTCTTATTTTGGCAGGGCAGATCTCTTCTGGCTTCGCAAGTTGCGGGCTGGCCTCCCGGCAGGCAACTCCAGGACTAGGCAGGACATCACCAAGATCATTGCCACCGTGGAGTACTCTGCTGATGCGTCCCTGGCGGCTACTAAATTTTCATCCAGGGCGCTGGCCTCGAATGTCACCTCGAGGCGCCTGCTGTGGCTCCGCCACTGGCAGGCCAACATTAAAGCAAAGTGGAAGGTGGCTTCCGCCCCCTTCAAGGGGGGTAAGCTGTTCGGCGAGGCCTTAGATCCCTTTCTAACCGAGACCAAAGACAAGCGTAAGGTGCTCCCTCCGGTCACTAAGAAACATGAATGGAGGGGTCAGCCCTTCCGCAAGAATTCCTTTCAGAATGATATAATTTGTTTGCAAGAAACTCATATCAAATCAACTGATCAAAAATATTGATTAACCCAAAATTTGGTCAACATTTTGTAGCTTCTGCTATGGAAAAGAAAAATGGTATAGTTGTATACTTAAGAAAAGACATCAAAGCTGAATTAATTGAAGCATATCCTTACGGGTCTCTGCCTGTAAGATTGGAATGCTACCTGGACAACATCCTTATCCAGTCGTCCAGGGGGCAGGCCCACACAGACCTGGCCACCACCATCAAGGCCCTGCAGCTTCACAGGTTCTCCGTCAACCTCACTAAGAGCCACCTGAACCCAACCTGCAGGATCCAGCACCTCGGAACGATCATCAATTCCGAGACCTGCCAAGTCTTCCTCACTCAGGAACGAGTCGACAGCATCTGGACCCTGGTGAGGAGCATCCGCTCGACTGGGTCGGCCTCGATCCTCTCTCTCTCACAACTGATGGGGAAACTGGTGTCTTGCATCTCGGTGGTCCCGTGGGTGCGGTTGCACACACGAGAACTGCAATGGTTCCTGCTCCCTCTCCAGAGGAAGGAGGTTAGCAACTCCAGACAGGTGGTACGGGTCCCCCCGAAAGTCCTCCGCTCCCTCCGGTGGTGGCAGACAGATGCCCTTCTCAGAGGCAGTCGCTTCAGGGAGCCGAAGCGGCTGATAATCACCACAGACGCCAGCCTCTTCGGCTGGGGTGCTCATCTGGGGACAGCAGTGGTTCAGGGCAGGTGGTCGCAGGCGGAGCTCGCCCACAACATCAACTGGCTGGAGCTCCGTGCCGCAAGACTCGCCCTGCGCCACTTCCTTGACCAGGTCAGAGGCCGGACGGACAACATCACCGCCAAGGCCTACATCAACCACCAGGGCGGCACGCGGTCTCTGGCGCTGATGTCGGAAGCGGAGGCCCTGGGTCACTGGGCGGAGAGACACCTGGCGTCAATTTGAGCAGACCACATCTCCGCCGTGGACAATGTAACAGCGGACTGGCTCAGCAGAACCACCATCCAGAACTTGGAATGGCGGCTGCACCCGAGACTGTTTTACCAGCTGTCCCAGAGATTCGGCCACCCGGTGGTTGACCTGTTCACCTCGCCGGCCAACGCCCAACTTCCCAGATACTTCACCCGGTTCCATTGCCCCGGGACGGAGGGCACGGACGCTTTAAGATTCCGCTGGCCCCCAGGTCAGATGTAAGCCTTCCCTCCACTTCCTCTGATACCACATGTCATCCGGAAGATTCTGGTGCTTCTCGTCATTCCCCACTGGCCGAGGAGGACTTGGTTCACCGACCTAGTCAGCCTGTCGGTGTCCCGGCCGTGGCCCATACCTCAGGAGCAAATCTCCCTCAGCCAGGGGGTCGTCCAACATCCGGAGCCCCAGTGGCTACAGTTGGCCGTCTGGCACTTGAGGGGAACCTCCTGAGGCTTCATCGCTTCTCCGACAGAGTCATCCAGACGATTCAGGCCTCTAGACGACTGTTCGCGCCGCGCGCCTGGAGCGTCGTTGGGCTCTTTGGAGCCTAGCGCTCCTGTCAGGGGCTCAGAAGGGATCTAGCTGCCTGATCGCCACCCCCCCAAATACTCACTGAACCGGTGATTTTGGGGTAGACCCGACCTAGCAGCAGCCCAAGGTGGTGGCTGGGCTGCGAGCGCCCTAGGGAGCCTGCCTGCACGATGAAGTCAAACAGAAATCCTTGCAGAAGGTAGAAATGCAGGGAAAAAACCTATCTATAACTTAACTAGCAGGTCTAGCAAAAAGGAGCTACAATATCTCTAGCCAAAATTAAGAAAGTGAGGTCCAGCTTGCTGCACAAGGACTGGAGCCCCTGGAAAGACATCCTGTAGGGCGACTGAGTTTTTTAAAACTGAGCCTCTGGAGCAACCAGGAGGCGGAGCTACAACAAAAATCAAACTCAGTTCCTTGGGCAGCAAGCTGAAGTTAACCCGAGCTTGGACACTCCAAGCAGCGCCTAGGAGAATTGAGACACAACATCAATTGGTTGGAGGTTAGGGCAGCTCATCTGGCCCTCCACCATTTTCAACCATTACTGGAGAACCAGCATGTCCTTCTGAAGGACAATGTAGTCACAAAGGGACATGTCAATCAACAGGGAGGGACATACTTCAAAGCCCTCTGGACAGTGGTGGAAAGGCTAGGTCTTTCGGCAGAAAAACATCTTCTGTCCATCAAGGCAGAGCACATCTCGGGAGAAATGAATCATCAGGCAGATTGGCTCAGCAGGGCCATGGTGGACCACACAGAGCAACAGTTACATCCCGAGCTGTTCAGGGAAATTTGCAGGAGATTCAGTTGTCCAGAAGTGGACTTATTTGCAACTCCAACGAACACGCAGCTTCCCAGATTTTTCTCTCAGTTCTCAACTCTAAGTGCAGAAGGGAGCAACGCCCTCCATAGCCAGTGGCCAAGGGATTACTTTATGCACCCCCCTTCCTCTAATACCCAGGATGTTGAGGAAGATAGTGTCAGAGGGACAGAGGTTCTAATGGTGGCTCCGCACTTGGTTTGCAGACTTAGTGGGTCTATCTGTAGCCAATTCCTGGAGGATTTCCCAGCGCCAAGGGATCCTGGTCCATCCTGAGCCACAGTGGCTCCAGTTGACCACCTGGCACTTGAGAGGGATCTCCTGAGGAAAGCTAACCTCCTCCAGGGTGACAGGGGCCATTGAAGCGTCCAGATATCTGTCCACTACTAGGATTTATAATACCACGCAGACTACATTTGTTAGGTGGTGCCAGATTATTCACATAGATCCCATGGTATCCTCCATTCCACAAATTCTGGAGTTTCTCGAGGATGGCCTGGACAGGGGTTTTTCCCACAACACTATTCGTAGGCAGGTGGCGGCGTTGTCTACTGTATTAGTTGATGATGGACAGGAGAGTCTAGCAATTCATCAGATTTTTTTTCTTGTTTTCTCCACAAAAGCTAGGTGCATCTTATACTTTGGAGGGTCTTATACTCCGAAAAATATGATAGATCCAACAAAACAACTCCTAAGAATGCAACTGCCCCCCAAAATATGGAGCTATCAGAATGGAATCAGGACATGACATGCCAGAACTACAGCTAAACTCTTTATATGGGAAATGGCCAAAAGCCCATAATGTGACTGTGCTGCATTGGAACAAATAATAGTACATACAATTTGAGAATCTTTAAGAAATTTCTACAATCTAACAATCTCTTTGAGACTACACTAGAAGCAGTTAGATGGTTAGCTTCCTTAGATATTGATTTGATTTGATTTATTGCATTTCTATGCCACCCTATTCCCAGAGGGACTCAGGGCGGCTCACAAACCAAAGTAAGGGGGGGATACAAACAGGAGGAAAACAACAGAACAAACAACTACAACAATTTAAAACAATCAACAACCACACAATTTGAGCAGGGACGGGAATTCGTCAGCCCCAGGCCTGTCGGAACAGCCAGGTTTTAAGGGCTTTGTGGAAAGCCTGAAGGGTGGTGAGGGTCCGAATCTCCACGGGGAGCTCGTTCCAGAGGGCCAGAGCAGCCACAGAGAAAGCCCTCCTCCGGGTGGTAGCCAATCGGCATTGGCCGGTAGATGGAATTCAGAGGAGGCCTAGTCTGTGGGATCTAATAGGTCTAACTATAACATCTATCCTATTGCAACTCTATGCCACCATATTGTGTTAATTTCATCATGGTTTTACCCTAATTTAATACTTAATCTCATTTATTGTATTGTCCATATGCTTTACATGCATGTATATGGTGATGCTCTATTTAAATTCATGTTTGTGTTTGTGCATATGTGTTTTATTAGTGTTGTATTGTATCAGGGACTGTATGACCTCTGTTGATGCCATATGCTAAATAAGTAAAATAAAATGATGCATTTAAAAAAAAACACCAAATTACACTGAATACTAATTATTCTTTCATAAACAACATTTTACCAAATTGTAGTTGTGATAAGAAGCTCTTTTACTACTATCTAATAAACAGTATCTAATGTATAAAATTTGTTTTCAAAACCACTGCATTCTATATGTTACATTCTGTTAAAATACAAGTTTTTTCATATAAAAGCTATAATATAATAGTTTCACAGTTCATTTCATATTTTCTAATTAATTGATCTATGAAATTTATGTCATAATTTCAATTCCATGGAAGTCAGTGGTCTTGGATTTTGGATACATTCTGAAAATTAGATTACTGGAAATACCGTGGTTGAAAAATATTGCCTTATTAGACACTATTTTGCCCAGTTAAAGATTACAGATATGCGAGTTTTAGTAGCATATAGACAGACAGATGGTAACTCCAAAAAGAATTTTTGTTTGTATGGGCACTAAAATGATTAAAAATGATTCCTTCACTGCTATATCACTTCTCACAATTCTTTGATGGGATTTTAATATTGCATTATTTTTCAACGTAGGCTGGCAAATAATTTTGATTTTGTAGACTATTCAGAGGCTGCTAGGACTTCAAGAAACACTGGTTTATAATGTTACTTGAAACTGTTACTGCAACAAATATTTAATAATAGCTACTAGTACCTTTCATGTTCACCCAAGTCAGATAGAAGTTCATCAATATGTTTATGCAATTCATTTCCTTCCAGGTTTTTTAATTTCTTCAGTTCACTCTGGAGAAAAAACCAAAACTCTTTGACTCCATTTTCAATCCTTCTTCTTAGTATTTCATGGTCTTTTCCAAAGCCCACTAATAAAATAAAGGAAAGTGAACAGCAATTAACATTATTAATTCTCTAAACAGAACACACGTTGTGAAATTGAGTACTCATCTAAATATAAAAAAATGCTCTCCTATACAAACCATCTCCTGTTTGTTGTTTGTAATTTTCCATCTGTTCTTTGGCTTTTATTAGCTGTTCTTCTAAAGCATGTACTCTTCCTGCAGCAGGACCCTGATCAATAGAACCATCTGGTATCCTATAGCAAAAGTAAAAGTGTGTGGAAAAAATTAAATGGACACATACAACTGCATTATTGATAGTTCTGTATGTTAAAAGCTGCAAGAATTAGTACTGCAATTAGGAAATTACCCAATCAATTTTTAAAATATGTAGCCCAATAATAAATTGCAATATGGTAATCATATTGTCACAGGAGTGAGCAATTTGTACATATTATATCCCAGCCTAAATAAAGTTTTGTTTTGTCCAGCACCACATCTAGAGACTTCGGTCTCACTATAAATGGACAAGAAAAGAGAATTATTCATTTAGCACAATAAAATATGAGGAAAGGATACAACTGCCACTCCTTTTTATAATTGTATGCAGGATGAATATCACATACTGAACAATTTAGTTCAATACAAAAGAATGTCATCCTCCCACATTTTGATACAATTTCCAAATTTGCAATATCCAGATATACACATATCACAAGTAACCTCTCTATTGGACAAACTTTCTGTAGACGGTTATGTGCTATGAACCCTGTAGTCCCAAATGCTTCAATTCATTCAATTCTGATTCACATACATTCATAAACTAGAACTTAAGTGTTATATTTGGCTTTATTATTCTTATTTGAAATTTAGTAAGGAAAACTTCCCAGATATTATGAATTAGAAGCTGGAAACTACATTTAGTAGCTGAAACACTCGGCCAAATACATCTATATATAAATACATCTAGAGAAATACATCTCTACATCTAATACATTTATTACCCAAAGTAATAAAACTTCATCTGGGTTAAGGAAAAGGTTGTTCTCATCCATTTAAAATGAAGGAATCAAATTTAATAACCTCCAATCCCTTGAAGCCCTACAACACCTTCTAGAATTAACACCAAAAATGATGTCCTTATCATCATGGGGGTTTGGAATGCTAAAAGTAGGAAGCCAAAAGATAACCGGAATAACAGTTTGGCCTTGGAGTACAAAATGAAAGGGCACAGGCTGATAGAATTTTGTCAAGAGAATATGATGGTCATAGCAAACACTCTTTTCCAACAACCCAAGAGATGACTCTACACGTGAACATCACCAGACAGTCAACACAGAAATCATATTGATTATGTGCTCTGCAGCCAAAAATGGAGAAGCTCTATACAGTCAGTAAAAACAAAACCAGGAGCTGATTGTGGCTTAGATCATGAGTTCTCATTGCAAAATTTAGGCTTAAATTGAAGAAAATAGGGGAAAGCACTAGGTTACTCAGGTATGAACTAAATCATATCCCTGATGAATATACAGAAGAGGTGATAAATAGATTTAAGGAATTAGATCTGATAGACAGAGTGCCTGAAGAACTATGGACGGAGGTTCGCAACATTGTACAAGAGGTAGCTACTAAAACTAAAAGCTTTACAAATAGCTGAGGAAAAAAGGGAAGCAAACGACAAGGGAGAAAGAGAAAGTTACACACAATTGAATGCAGAATTCCATAGAGTAGCTAGAAGAGATAAGAATGCCTTCTTAAATGAACAGTGCAAATAGAAAAAAACAATAGAATAGGGAGGACCAGAGATCTCATCAAGAAAATTGGAGATATAAAGGAAGTGCTTCATGCAAAGATGGGCATGACAAAGTATCAAAATGGCAAGGACCTAACAGAGGCAGAAGAGATTAAGAAGAGGTGGCAAAATTACACAGAAGAACTATACAAGAACGAGTTTACAGTCCCTGATAACCATGATAGAGTGGTCACTGACCTCGAGCCAGACATCCTGGAATGTGAAGTCAAATGGATTTTAGGAAATCTGAGCAACAACAAAACTAGTGGAAGTGACAATATTCCAGATGAGCTATTCAAAATCTTAAAAGACAATGCAGTAAAAGAGCTACACTCAATTTGCCAGCATATTTGAAAAACTCAACAATGGCCACAGGATGGGAAAAGGTCAGTTTACATTCCAATTCCAAAGAAGGGCAATGCCAAAGAATGTTTAAACTACCGCATCATTGGACTCATTTCACATTCTAGCAAAGTTATGCTCAAAATCCTACAAGCTAGGTTCCAGCAGTATGTGGACCGAGAACTACCAGAAGTACAGACATGATTTGGAAGAGGAAAAGAAACTAGAGATCAAATTGCCAACATACACTGAATCATGGAGAAAGCTAGGGAGTTCCAGAAAAAACATCTACTTCTGCTTCATTAACTATGCTAAAGTCTTTGATTGTGTGGATCACAACAAATTGTGGCAAGTTCTTAAAGAGATGGGAATACCAGACCATCTTATTTGCATGACCCCCCCTGCGCTCCCCCCTTGTAGCCTCCCATCGTCCAGTGCGATCCCACAGAGTTGGTCTCCTCAGGGTGCCATCGGCCAGTGTTGGCTAGTGACCCCCAGGGGGACAGCCTTCTCTGTGGGAGTGCCTTCCCTCTGGAATGAGCTGTCCCTGGAGCTTCATATAATCCCCGATCTCCGGTCCTTCCGACGTGCCCTAAAAAGTTGGCCTGGCCTGAACAAAACAAAATAAATTATTGATCATTGTTAATTTTAATTCGAATTTTTTTTTTAAAGTGTCATTGTCAATTTTAACTGGGTTTGGGATATTCTATTTAATGTTTTTTAACTTTTGTATTATGTGTTTCTTTTAATGATGTACGCCGCCCTGAGTCCTTGGGAGAAGGGCGGCATATAAATCTAATAAACTTAAACCTAAACCTCTTGAGAAACCTATATGAGGGTCAAGAAACAACAGTGAGAACTGGACACGGAATCACTACCATATTTTTCGGAGTATAAGACACACCTTTTCCTCCCTAAAAGAGGGTGAAAACTTGGGTGCATCTTATACACTGAATGTAGCCAACCCACCGGCCCCAACCCTTTGGCCTCTGCCTCCCAGCAATTTACCTCCTTGCAGAAAACAGAGGCTTGCAGAGGTTGCAATAGGCTGTAGCAGCGATGGCGAACCTTTTTTGGCTCGCATGCCATGGGGGGAACGGAAGGGGGTCGTGCGCAGGCGTATTGTACCCATAATGCAATGTGCGTTGCACTTGTGCACATAATAGGAGCTTCCCTCCATTTTTCCATGCTTTTTTCACCCTCCCCAGGCTCCAGAGGCTTTATAGGAGCCTGGGGAGGGCGAAAACAGCCTCCCCCCCCCCAGGAGGATTCAGGGACCTTCAGGAGGCCTTCCTGAAGCCTCCGAAGGGCAAAAAACAACCCTCCGAGCAAACCAGAAGTCACTTCCAGTTTGCTCAGAAGCTTCCCTGAAGCCTCCAGAGGACTAAAAACGACCCTACAAGCAATCTGGAAGTCCTGTTTGCTCAGAGTGCCCTTTTTAGTCCTCTGGAGGCTTCAGGGGATCCTCCTGAAGGTCCCTAAAGGCTCTGGAGGGATTAAACTGACCCTCCAAGCAAACCGGAAGTGACTTCCAGTTTGCTCATAGGATCTTTTTTAGTCCTCTGGAGGCTTCAGGGAAGCCTCCTGAAGGTCCCTGAAGCCTCCCGAGGGCTTAAACCGACCCTCCGAGCAAACTGGAAGTCTGTTCCCAAACGTCCTGTTTGCCCATAGGGCTGGGTTTTTTGCGCTCCGGAAGCTTCAGGGAAGCTCCTGAAGTCTCTGAAAGGCCTCTGGGGGGGGGGGGGGGAAGGCTCTTTTCGCCCTACCCAGGCTCTTATAAAGCCTCTGGAGCCTGAGGAGGGTGAAAAATGACTTTAAAAAAGGCTGGATTTAGGTCGCCAGCGCACACATGTGCGCTGACCAGCTGACAGGATAATGCCTCCCGTGCCCTGACAAATGGCTCCGGGTGACACCTGTGGCATGTGTGCCATATATTCCCCATTCCGGGGCTATAGCAATCCCTGCAGCCTGAAACAGCTGATGATCGGGATAAACTGAAAGTAAAATTTGCTGTTTGCTCCACGAGGCAAATTGCTGGGAGGCAGAGGCAGATTTTTTTTCCTTGTGCTAATCAGGCTGTTTGCTGCTCAGTAACTATAAATGCCTGTAGAATGTTCAAATTATTAGACTTATTTTTAAAAAACTGATTTATTATTGTTCTAGACAACTTAACAAAATGAAGAAGCTTTTTAAAATAAATGCTTGCTCTGAAGACGCCCAGTGCTATTGTATCTTCTTTTAAATAGCAGAGAATAACTATACTTCCAGAAAGCACATCAATTTTAACAGCATCTGTATAAGTATAGTCTGAAATGTAACACTACAAACAGTCTATATTGTCTGTGCTGTTTGTTGCAAGGAGGCAAATTGCTAGGAAGAAGATATTTTTCCCTTGTTTTCCTCCCCAAAGCTAGATACATCTTATACTTCGGAGCATCTTATACTCCGAAAAGTGTGGTAGTTGGTTCACAATTGGGAAAGGAGTTCAGCAAGGCTGTATATTGTCACCCTGCCTATTTAACATATGATGAGCATATCATGAGAAAGGCGGGGCTAGAAGAATCACAAGTTGGAATGAAGATTGCCAGGGGAAATATCAACAACCTCAGATATCCAGATGATACCATGGCAGAAAGTGAAGAGGAACTAAAGAGCCTCTTGATCGGGTGAAGGAGAGTACAAAAGTTGGCTTGAAACTCCACATTAAGAAAACTAATGACATCCAGCCTTCTCAATTCCTGGAAAATAGATGGGGAAGAAATGGAGGTAGTGACAGACTTCATTTTCCTGGCCTCCAAGATCATAACAGGTGGGGATTAAAACCAAGAAATTAAAAGATGCTTACTCCTGAGGCAGAAAGTTATGGCAAATCTAGATAGCATATTAAAAGGCAGAGACAGCACTCTGCCAACAAAAGTATGTATAGTCAAGGCTATGGTTTTCCCAGTTACAACGTATGGCTGTGAAAGTTGGACCATAAGGAAGGCTGAGCGCCAAAGAATTGAGGCCTTTGAACTATGATGTTGGAGAAGACTCCTGCAAGTCCCTTGAACTGCAAGGCGATCAAACCGGTCAGTCCTAAAGGAGATCAACCCTGACTGCTCTTTAGAAGGCCAGATCCTGAAGATGAAACTCAAATATTTTGGCCACCTAGTGAGAAGGAAGGAATCACTGGAGAAGAGCCTAATGCTGGGAACGATTGAGGGCAAAAGAAGAAGTGGACGGCAGAGAATGAGGTGGCTGGATGGAATCACTGAAGCAATCAGTGTGAGTCTAAATTTACTCCAGGGGATGGTAGAGGATATGAAGGCCTGGAGGAACATTGTCCATGAGGTTGCGATGGGTCAGACACGACTTCGTCACTAACAACAACAACAATCCCTTGCACCAGGTTGGAATGAAGCAGGCCCATTTTATCAAATGAGAACACTATGAAAATAACCACAATGGGATGCAAGCAGGTAAGATCTATGATATTTTCCTTTAGTTCATTCTAAGCATCGTTAGTTTGGCATAGCAAGCTTAGCAATTTATCACAATCTACTTTCATATTCAGGTTCATAGTCAGCTGAGGCAAGCTGGCAGAATAGAGCAATAGCACAGGTTGTTCAAAAATACCACGAGAAGCTTTTTTTGAGATTTAGTATAGCCCAACAAAAAAATAACAAGCTCTATGGTGTCAAAACCCCCAATTTAATAATAGGTTCAGGAAGGAATATGCAGTTAATCTTCAATGAGCCTCCCCTCCAAGTTGAAATCTGCCTCCATCCTCCTATTCTTCTGTAAGAGTCTGAAGACTTGTCGACCTGGGGACCCAATGGAGGAGTACCACAATGGGAGTGCCTATTATACTGATTAAAAAACCCCACTCCTCCCTGTGCTACCAGCTTCCCTACCCATCCATCTTTATTCTCATATAGTTGTATTCTCATTGTTTTCTTTTTCATTGTTTATTCCAATCTTTCCATGACTTTGCTACTGTTGTATTTATTTTCATTTTTCTATTTTTATAGTTGTAAGCCAACTAGAGTAGCCCTAACAAGATAGGTGGCAAATAAACTTAACAATTTAATAAATAGATAAACAAACAAACAAACAAACAAACAAACACATTTTCTGCATTTTTGATGCAATTTTCTAAACAAAAATATGTGCATTATTATTTTTATAAGTGGAAGATCTGCACAAAACAATATTCAATAGAAACTATTTAAAAGGATGTCTATTAGGTCAGCAGCCCCCAACCTTTGGGGTATCATGGACTAGTTCAGTGGAGACAGGTTTTTCTGTGGACCAGAAGGGGCATGGTTTCACATGGTGCCTGCATCCCGCAGATGAAGCTTTGCAGGTTTGTATGGCCTGGTTGCTGGCATGCCACAGTTGTTGGCATGCCACAGTTGCTGACATGCTCTGTGGCATGCCAACAACCGGGCCGCTGAAACCTGCAAAGTTCCATCTGTGGGTTAGGTTAGGGACCCCTACTTTAGGTAAGCCTGCACACAAATACTTGCATTCTAGAAGAATTACATATAACAGTGCACATATATTTTATTCAATTACCAAAAAAAAATGCAACTAACCTTCGTGCCACATATAATGGCAGATTACAACATACTTAAATTACCATAAAAGCAAAAAAGAATAATAAAAGCTTAAAACACAATACTTAATAATAACATAATTACAGTAAAATATATTTTTTTCCATTCAATTATGTCCAATTCTCAAAGATCGCATGGACAAGTCCCTGTAGTTTTCTTGACAAGATTTCAGAAGTGCCTTCTTCCTAGTACTCAATGAATGTGATTAGCTCAAGGTCAACAACTGACTTCATACCAGGGTGGATTTGATTTAAATCAACTTGATTTAAATCACTATTTAAATCACTAAAGTAAAAAGGCTCGATTTAAATCAACTTGATTTAAATCATAATTTTTAAAGAACAACTGTCATCCCTGTCCCGCAGCAGCTCCTCTTCTGACCCACTGTTGACTCACCGAGTCCCATTCACTTTAATGGGACGGCTGGTGATGCAGCAGTGACACAACAAGGTGAGGAACCTGGCAGGCAGCAGGTGAGTGGATGCCCGCTAACAGGTGCTGCCATGATGGATCTGAAATGACAGGTGCTCTTTAATATTATATTTATTAGCTGCTTAGAATATTTCACTTTCATTTTTACCACTTGCCCTTCCTCCTCATGATTAGAACCTGGTGGTACGGATGTATTTCTCTTCAAACAGTTTGTAGTGTACATAGATTAGCAAAACAATGGGAATATTCTTGAACTTTGTTTTATGATTTATCTCATGGTTACTGTGAAATTGTATGAATGCATCAATGCAGTGCATGTTATTTCAACTTGCAGAACTTGGATTCATTGAATGAGTTTACCAAAATATAAATATTGCATAATATACAGCTGCATGTTACATAACTAAGCTCCATTTCATGCTGAATAAACTAAATTATTACTCTATCTTAAATAGAAACCTATCTTTAGCTATCTTTTTTACTCCAAAAGAATTTTATTAAAATAAATTTGATAAAAAAAATTAAAAATCCAATTTTAATTTAAAAAATCATCATTTCTTTATCCACCCTGCTTCATACCCAAGGCGGGACTAGAAACTCACAATCTTCCAGCTTCTAGCCTGATGCCTTAACCACTACACCAAACTGGCTCTCAGATACACAGAGAAAGGGGAAGGGAAAATGTCACGGCAAGACCAATCCATGCATTGGCTGTTGATCCTACTAGTGGCTGGAAAGGGCTGAACTAAAAGACTGCACTGAGCAGCACAAGAACAAGCATTAAGCACCAACTCTATAGAAGCAGGGGTCTAGGTGCCACATTAGATATAACCCAAGGTTTCAGCATTCCAAGTAATACACTCATAGCAAACAAAACTCCGAGGCAGGTAGACCAGCTTCAGCGTTGACACAAGATACCAAGGGGCCTCAGAGACAGTCCGATACACAGTGGCAGGATTTAAAGTGCAAGCAGGAATACCATACATGTGTATTTATTAATGCATTTATCTTATTAATCAAATTTATATATTGCCCATCTCTCTATCAAAGTAACTGGGTGCTGTACAAGAAAAACTGAATAAAAAAATAAAATAAATAAAGTTAAAAAGATGGAGAGAGCATCCTCAAGCCACCAGCCACCCTAGGGTTGCATCACACTCTTGGGTTCCCATGCTAGTTGAAAGAACCAAGCCTCAACACTCTTCTGGAACACCAGCAGAGTAGGAGCCAACCTCACTGCAAGATGTTCCCTAGGGCAGGGGCAGCAGCTATATAATAATAAATCCAAGTAGCATGAATCACAATCATTCCTCAAGGCTACTCCTGAAAACGTTCTGAAAGGCCATCAGCCAGGGTAATTTTTAATCTATTCCATAATGAGGATGCCATGATGGAAAAGCAAAACCTTGTTTTACCTCACCTCATGTAAGTGAAATGACAAGAAACTTCTTTTGGGTATATTAAGTTGATTCCAAATGGAATAAACAGTTCTGTAAGAACTTACATGTCAAGCCATACAGAACTTTCAATTCAAAACTACCAGTTTGACTTACAGCTGGAAACATTAGCAATCAATGCAGATCCTAGCAGTGGGACATAATATAGATATAATGCTCATAGTGTTGATGCCAATTAACAAGTGAGTTATTGTACTTTTGACTCCAATACAATTTTCTATTGTCTTTAAATGCAGTCCCCAACACTATGGAGCATTGTTAATGAATCATTGTAGTCGGATCCTCCCATTTCAGGATGGGAGAATGGATGTGGGAAAAGACCATCTTCCACCTCCTTATCTAGCAAACCCCTAAAATTCGAATCTTTTCCTTCAAGAGCAATATATCCTCTCCAGGTATCTGCAGCTACCAGAGAGTTGCAAGGAACAAACTGTAATACATTCTGCTTGTGTTCACATTTAGCCTATTTTCTCCCATCCAGACTTCTAAGAGTCTCCAGTACCTGTACAGGATCTCTAGCTATGCCGAGACATTTTAAATTTTTTTAAAGATTAAAAATACAAACTAAGAAGGAAAAGAAAAAAAATCAATGCAAAGTATTTGCTCTATGGACTATGGAGTAAAGAATGGTAGATGCCATTTACTTATGTCAGTTTCAACTTATTTCATTACAAGCAGATATTCTTTGGGAAAAGGTGGAAGGGTTCCCTTACACTTTTTAGCCACAACTGTAAGCAGAGCATAGCTGCCCCCATACCTAAAAATGATAGCATGAAGTTGCTGCACCCTAAAATTAATATCTTTTAAACTCTTCAGTTAGCTCTAAGACCATTGTTAACTATTCCAAATATAGAAAAAAACATCAACATTAAACTATCCATAGCTTCTTTTATTCAAAAAAAGGATCTATATCAGGAAAAAATATTACAGAATATGGGCATAGCTCTAAATGCATAATTGCAGGAGTATTTAATAATGAATTCAGCTTTGTTCTCATGTTTGTATATAGACAATAGAATTCCAGAGTACTTATGTTCTGAGGAAGATTTAAAAAGCTTACCTGAGAGACTCTGCCATTCGTCTTAAATCTTCATTTTGCTGTTTCAATCGTTCAAGTTTTGCTAGTATTTTTGACAGTTCACGGCTAGAGTGATCCGGATGCTCACTGTCTCTTACTAAGTGTCCACCTATGTAAAAGAGCAATGTTCCCCAAGCAAAAAGGATGAGCATAATCCATCGCCAGGAGCCAGTCCATGGCCGCATTTTCAAATGTTTTGTCCACTACAAAATAGTTTTTGTTCACAAACTAAACATTGTAATTCTTCAGTCAATACAAAGATTCCAAGGCTTCAGTGCTATTCATCATCATCTTGTGCTTCTCAAGGCATTTATCCTATAGCAGAATTTCAGAGTAATTATCCAGGATGATGAATATTCCAAGTACTAAGGTCACAAACGTTTTGGCTATGCCTGCAAAAAAGAAACAAAATGTTAATGTTATATTTTAATGACATTTATATTTTTAGAGATCAAATTATTAGATATGGAATTGCAAATCAGTTACTGACATTTATACCACTTCAGCATGTCAACATATTATAACATACTGTAATAATAACACAAACTAAAAAAGAGCGTTCATTCTTCACTAAGGAATATGCTTTATTCCTTAGTCAAATGTAAATAAGAAGAAACCTTCTTATTCTCTAAAGGAAAATATTTGTACCCAGGATTGAAATGAGGGGTCCTTGGTGTTCTCTGAGCTTGGTTGTAGTTGTGGTTGTGATTGTGGTTGTTTTGGAGGATTTTTTGGTTGCAAGAAAACAACCAAGCTCAGAGAGCCCACGAAACCTAATTCAGTAGATTAGAGTAATTCAGTAGAGAAATTCAATTTATATGTCAATAATCATAACTATTAGTTTTTATAGAACTAGATATAAACAAACTCTCTTGAACAAAGACAAACAGTTCTTACGAGCCATGATAGAAAAATACTAGACAAAAATGTCATCAAATCCAAATATATTACCCTACCACTAAAAACAGACGGATATTCAAAAAGACTCCCACTATATTGTATCACTATGCTACAATATATGATCAAAGAGATCTTACACTTCATTATAAATATGGAACTCTGTTGAAAGTTTCAATAAATACTTGCAACATGTCCTTAATACAGCAATTATCTTCATGGCAAAGTCTAGAAGAATAGAAAACATTAATTTTGAGCAACAATATTTCACTGAATGCAAAAACGTGTTAAGTTATTAAAACTGTGCTTATCAAACCATTATAAATAAGAAATAGTTACAGAATATAATAAGAATTATATTGATTTAACCCATCTAAAATACTGCTGAAAGCATGTTAGGTTACATCTGGAAACTTATATTGACAACAATGTCATGAACCTATTGAGGATAATCTCAGTGTAGACTGATTAAGGAAACAGTTTGATACTTGGGAGGTTCAGCCTCAAGTCCCTATTTGACCCTACAAGACTTGTACAGGGACTTCAGGCCAGCCTTCATTTCCCCAGTCCAGCTTTCTCACAAAGTTATTGGCAGAAACAAAATGAACACTGTTCAATGAACCAGAGAGGTCATAAAGGAAGGGCGGGAAAACTATATAACCATTATTGCAGTAATATTACACAATATAGATTAAGACAATGTTGGTGTACATATTTTCCTGATGATTTAAGCTATTACATCATGTATGTCTTGGGCAATTTCATTTTCCTACTAACAGAGCATATAGATTTGTGTCAGGGACCTGAGCTTGGTTAATATTTCACTTGAGATCTTAAAGATAGCATTAAGCTAGATAGATGGTACACCTGATTCAATAAAAGAGCCTCAAATATTAAATTGTGCCATCAAATCTAGCAGAAAACTGCTGAAACAGGTGTCATCCCCTATGGAAACATAGCATGAATCTATAATCTTCTCCCATTCACTTGTATCTTATTACGTTACCTACTATAACACTTTTCCATTACCTCAAAATAATATTCTGCAGACCAAACCCAAGAAAGATTGACCACATCTTTTTAGAATTTTCTTAAAATATGATAACCAAAACTGAACATAGTATTGAAAGCTGGGTTTGACCAATGTAGAATCAAGTTGAATTATTACTTTGGAAATACTTCTATTGAATCAGCGTAAACCTGTATGTGCATTTTGGCAACCACATCACAATGCTACTGGTATTCAATTTGCAATAAACTATTATTCCAAGACCTTTTGCCAAGTCATGTATCCTCCCTATCCAGAACTCTGAATGTGTCTGTTTCATTGCATAAGGTACTGTTATATTCAGACCTTTTTGCTAACTCATCTGGATCATTTTGCCTTTTATTCTATCTTCTCAGATATTAGCTATTCCAACCTGTTTTGTATCATTTCCAAATATGATAAACATTGCCTCTACCTGTTCATCCTACTTACTAATAAAATGTTTTAGTACAACATCCAGAACAGCACCTTGTGGTACTCTATTTGGTATATTGCCACAGATTAATAAAGAATCAATGAAGAGTACTCTTTACAATTTTTCAAGCCACTGTATATCCACTTGTCATGCCATTCAGGTGACATGTGGTCTCTTCCAGCCATTGAGCAGTTTGCCAATTCTCTAAGAGCTCTCAAAAAATAATATAAAATGACTCAGCCAAGCTATCATGAAGTTCTTCATGTACCCTCAATACGGTGCATATAGTCCTGAAGATGTAAACTTGTTTAAAGTAAATAGCATTTTCCCCAACATGCTTTTATCAATCTGAAGCTTCAATCCTGACTGTGCTATTCTTCAGAATGCCACATAATCTCTTGTTGGTGAAAACAGACAAAATAGGATTCAGTAACATCACTTTTTCTTTGTTATCCATTATCTTTTTGCCAACATTATTGAGGCCAGTACACTGTTTCACTTCCTTTCTTTTGTATATTCCTGAAGCTCTTTCTGTTGCCATCAATGAATTAAATTTCCATATAGATGCTTCATTTTTAACATAAGTGATGTTTTAAAATGGTAAGTAGAATTAAAATATGTTAAAATATTTTGTTCGGTCTATCTTATTGAGAAACAACAACACTGAAACTCAGTGTATATTGTCTTACATCTTTTCTTTCATAAGTATATCTTAAATAAATATTTTAAGGAACACAGGAGCTAATCTAACACACAAATTTCATTTTTTTTAAAGGCAACCAGCAATCCAAACAGTAATTCACTGTTGATTTCCAAATTATTTTACATAAAACAGCTGCTCTTCAATGAAATAACTTTCTGAAGTAAAATTTTAAGACTATTGAATAGAGCAATTTCCATCATTGGTTTTAACAACAGTTGGACATTATATTCAACACTTGTGCTAACTGCTAATATATCAAGATCTTTCTTTACTCCAATAGCATCTTTATTCTGTTCCCTATTTTGTGAAAGGATGTATCATGAACAGAGTAGAGGGGTCTGTCTGTGTTGCTGCTGCCAATTTTAACTAGTTTTACAGTGTTTTTTCCAGCCTAATAGTCAGTTCATCTGAGTCTTTTCTTTCATCTATACAAAACATTCCTGAACCTAGATAATTCTTAGTCTGATGATAAAAATTCATATTTTGATAGCTGTAGCCAGGGAAAAGTTACTATCTCATTCCCCCCCCCCTTTTTTTTTGCCACCATGGACTAACATGGCTCTTCTCTTACTGTGGTAAAAGACATAGACGGTTTATCTTCGTTATATCTTTAGCAATTACTATACAGAAAAACTGGAAGATTATTTTGTACAGTTACACAATGGTCTCCAACCTTTCTGGCAACAGAGATAGGTTTTGGAAGAAAAACTGTCATCAAAAGACCAGGGAGGGATTGTTTCACGTGCAACCTAGACCCTGCATGTACCCATATGAAGCTTCCCTCATTTGCATATACCAATACAATACAATACAATACAATACAATACAATACAATACAATACAATACAATACAATACAATACAATACAATACAATAGCAGAGTTGGAAGGAACCATGGAGGTCTTCTAGTCCAACCCCCTGCCTAGGCAGGAAACCCTATACCGTTTCAGACAAACGGCTACCCAACATCTTCTTAAAGACTTCCAGTGTTGCGGCATTCACAACTTCTGGAGGCAAGCTGTTCCACTGATTAATTGTTCTAATTGTCAGGAAATTTCTCCTCAGTTCTAAGTTGCTTTTCTTCTTGATTAGTTTCCACCCATTGCTTCTTGTTCTATCCTCAGGTGCCTTGGAAAATAGTTTGACTCCCTCTTCTTTGTGGCAACCCCTGAGATATTGGAACACTGCTATCATGTCTCCCCTAGTCCTTCTTTCTATTGAACTACACATACCCAGTTCCTGCAACCGTTTTTCATATGTTTTAGTCTCCAGTCCCCTAATCATCTTTGTTGCTCTTCTCTGCACTCTTTCTAGAGTCTCCACATCTTTTCTACATCGTGGTAACCAAAACTGAATGCAGTATTCCAAGTGTGGCCTTACCAAGACATTATAAAGTGGTATTAACACTTCACGTGATCTTGATTCTATCCCTCTGTTTATGCAGCCTAGAACTGTGTTGGCTTTTTTGGCAGCTGCTGCACACTGCTGGCTCATATTTAAATGTTTGTCCACTAGGACTCCAAGATCCCTTTCACAATTATTACTGTTGAACAAGGTACCACCTATACTGTACCTGTACATTTCGTTTTTGTTAATGTAGAACCTTACTCTTTTCACCATTGAATTTCATTTTATTAGATAGTGCCCAATGTTCAAGTTTGTCAAGATCCTTCTGTATCTTTAGCCTATCTTCTGGAGTGTTGGCTATTCCTGCCAGCTTGGTGTCATCTGCAAATTTGATTAGTTCCTTCTTTATTCCCTCATCCAAATAATTGATGAAGATGTTGAAGAGTACTGGGCCCAAAACAGAGCCTTGGGGTATTCCACTGCATACTTCCCTCCATGAAGAGGCAGTTCCATTGAGGACTACACGTTGAGTGCAGTTGATCAGCCAGTTACGAATCCATCTGGTGGTGATGCTGTCTAACCCACATTCTTCTACTTTATCTAGTAGTAGGTTATGGTCTACCTTATCAAATGCCTTACTGAAGTCCAAGTAAACTATATAGACGGCATTCCTCTGGTCCACTAATTTTGTCACATTATCAAAGAATGCAATAAGATTAGTCTGGCATGATCTGTTTTTGACAAACCCATGTTGGCTTTTGGCTATTACTTTGTTTGCTTCTAGGTGTTCGCTAATTCGTTGCTTGATTATCTTTTCCAGAATCTTTCCTGGTATTGAGGTCAGGCTGATAGGTCTGTAGTTTACTGGATCTGTTTTTTTCCCTTTTTCGAAGATGTGAACCACATCAGCTCTTTTCCAGTCCTCTGGTAGTTCCCCGGTGCTCCAGGATCTCTGAAATATATAGTTCAGTGGTTCTGAGATCTCGTCTGCCAGTTCCTTCAGAATCCTGGGGTGTAATCCATCTGGTCCTGGTGATTTGAACTCGTTTAGGGTAGCCAGGTGCTCACTTACCTTTTTCTTCCCTATTTCAACTTGTGTTCCTAATCTGATTTTTGTGGTGCTGTTTTTGATAGGTTGGACTGTTTCACCGCTTTTTGTAAAGACAGATGCAAAACATGAATTAAATAGTTCTGCTTTCTCCCTGTTGCTTGTCACCTTCTTGCCACTTTCTCCCAGCAATGGACCAATTGTTTCTTTAATTTTTTCTTGTTTTCTTGAGCCTTAGCTTTCCACATTTCATCTTTACATGCTCGGGCTATTTGCTGATATTATGCCTTAGTTATGTCCCCCCCTTTCCACTTTTTATACTTATCGTTTTTGTCTTTCAATTTGTCAGAGTTCTTTATGCAGCAATGCTGGTTTCTTTTGGGAGTTGTTATTTTAACCAGTTCCAAGTTAATTTTTGGTCAGCTCTGCCTTCAATACTTTTCAAGTATTGGACATGCATAGCTTTGCTTTTCCAATTGTCAGCTTGCTTCTCAATTACTTCTTTCTTATATTCAGCTTTTGACTTAGTTGTCTTCAGTCGGAAGCTTCACTGATGAGAAGCAAAACATTTTCAAGGGGGAAAAAACAAGAAAGTCCAGTTGCTTTTTGGAAAAGCACCCTTGTGATATTGCTATCTATATTTCTGAGTAAAGTCTTCTTTCTTAATCTGATTTCTCATAACAGTCATGAGCTCATAGCGGGGCAAAATTATACAACTGCTCTGAAAAGTAATATAAATATTCTAGAAGAAAATACAAATTCTTTAAAACTGTTATATATGATATTTATTCTTACTATAAAATACACTACTTCAATTCTGAAACAAAGTTTATAAATGCAAATTACCTTGCTACATTTGAAATAAGTATACTCACATTGGAACCATTTACAGATAATTAATATAGTACATAAATTATAATTAAACTAAGGCCCATTATCCTTAGGATAATCATTACAAAATCTTTTAGAGCATAGTTCAAACATTGTAAAATTAACAAAGTAAATCTTTTATTAATATCAGCTTATATATTAATTGGGATTCATTTAACAGTTTTCCTGCTTGTCCACTTGGGGGCACTGATAGAACACATATAGTGTTCAACATGTCTCCTGTTTATTCTAAGATATGATTCATCAATTTAAACTAATGTCACACAGTCACTTATACAAAGCAACCATTCAAGGAATTCATTCTATTAACCAACAGCAGCTTCCAAGGTACAGACATATTTTCTAACTTTCCCAAGTTAAAAAAAAGACACTGAAACAACTAATCTATTACTTTTTGTTCTTGTTGAACACTGTTTATAGCAAACAGATTCCAGATATGAAAGAAAAAAATTATCACAATATCTTACAGATTTTACAGATTAACAGAGTTAGAAGGGACCTTATAGGTCACCTAGTCCAACCCCCTTCTGCCCGCCCAAGCAGGAGACCTACAACATTTCTGACAGATGGCAGTCCAGTCTCTTCTTGAAAGCTTCCAGTGATGATTTTATCTTCATAAAACAGGTTCAATAATAGCATACCCAGAAATGAAACTTAGCATGCAAAAGAAATAATCTCCAGAATATATCTAATTTTAACTTAAGACACGTCTTTTTCCAAGAATGAAATGAAATGCCCATTAGAAATTTAAATACCTACTCTTAAAATCTTTATCAGATTTCTTGTATAGATGTATACAAGCTTGCACAGCATTTCTTTCATAAACCCAAATGGCCAGGCACCTATTCATATTTTAGAGCCTAAAATTTCTTTATCTGCTTTTTATGTAGATTTTATTTGGTTATAGCAGATTACTGCATGCTAAGGGCACACTGAATGTGAATACAACTTTGACCTCTTCTGGTATAACTCTCAATGCATTGTAACCTTCCAGTGTAACCTTTTCTCCCTTTGCTGTAAGTCATTCTTTGAAAACTGTATCTTTCTCAAGGACGTTTATAATCAGTGTTTGTTACCTCCTCCCCATAAGGCAGGCAGTGGGTCAAACTGTTAAACCAGATTCATAACCAAGCACATACTTGCATTTCAAAGCAAACAATCCAGCATTTCAAAGCAAATATCTAGATATTTCCCTAGATTGTGGTGAAACTTTGAAATTACTTTATCTGTTTTCTTTATCAGTGGTAAAACAATTCCTTTGTCTTTAGCAAATGTCTCTCTACTTTGCTGTATATAAGAAGTGACAACTTTTAGCTGGCAGTCTTCACTTTAGGTGCAGAGTTCAGTGACTCACTGTAGCTTATCAAATTTAATGAAAAAAAAGATGTTGGATCTACTCCAATTTTTGGTTTTCCTTGCAAGAGATTTCTTCCACACCTTTGAACAAACTGTTTTGAAAAAAAATCCAGAATGAAAATGTTTTGAATATGTTCCTTCCTATCAAGGTCCCTAATCACATTTTTACACCCAAATGTTTTACTATGAGAAAATAAAAAAGATTTTCAACATTGTGAAAGAAGTCTTAATTTCTAAATTGACATCTTTTATTACATTTTCATTTTCCTTTATACAATCACTTAAATACTGTGCAGTTAAAAAAAAGAAGCAATAAACAACTCATAACACTTCTATCCTACATACACCCTTCCTTCTACCCCTCCAACTTTCATTTCTCCCTTCCAACAATCCTCTCTTCTACTTCCCCTCCCCCTCAGCCATTCCTTTCTCCCCTTCCCACCATCTCACCCTCCTTACATTCCCTTCTCACTCCCTCTTAATTCCCCCCTCGTGAAAGAAGTCTTAATGACAGTTCCATGTGGAAGGTCAACTTCACTCTTTAGGAGTTCAACACTTCTAAAATGGCAGGATTAAGCCTGGGAACCAGAAACATTGTTAACTGAGTGATGAAACACTCAGTGCAGTACATGGTACAATGGACATCCCTTCTTGAATTCCTTTGCTCAGAATCTTCTTCATAAGGAACTACCGAAGCCCACTCTTGTTTTTATGAAAATTGCTTTGCATGTTTTACATTAGTATCAACATTTTTCATCAGTACCTATGATAATTTACATTAAAGAATCTTGATTTATCAAATTGGAGCATAGACCTATGAATGTCACATAAATTAATTCCTTAATATACATATTAACCCATCCAATAATCCAAAACAAAAGACTGATCTTCTGTTGACCTTGATTTACAAACTCGTTTCTTTTTTAAAGTATAATATGCTAATCTGCTCAATTCAGCAATAAGTAACTGATAAAAATTTTAGATGCCATAATCACAACTAATAAAAATAAAATGTTTACTACATCATCAACTCATATTTGTAAGTACTGTATTTTTCTGAGTATAAGACGCTCCGGAGTATAAGACACTTTAGTTTTTGGGGAGGAAAATAATAATAAGAAAAAATTGTGCCTCTACCTACCAGCATCCATGGTATTCAGTTGACACATGGTAAACAAGGTCAGCCAATGAATAGGCATAGCAACTAAGTCAGCCAATGAGGGCTATTTGGACTCTGAAATTTGTTGTATGAGCAAGGAGACAGGAAGGAGCCTGACTTAGCTAAGAACTGAAAGTGAAACTGCTTGTGTTTTGCTTGTATTTACTGCTACTTTACAAAACCTGCTTTTGGTAATGTATTGTATATTATTATTATTTTGAATCATGCTGAATCAGTTACTGTACTTTCTAAATGTGATTGCTGCTATAAAATCTGACCAGCTAGGTCAGCTTCAGCACTTATTGCAGTCTGATTCAGCATAGCTGATTGGTAGATTGCCAGAATACCCCCCCCCCA
Source organism: Thamnophis sirtalis (assembly GCF_051295495.1). Lineage (NCBI taxonomy): Eukaryota > Metazoa > Chordata > Lepidosauria > Squamata > Natricidae > Thamnophis > Thamnophis sirtalis. Next base: position 106,755,061 of record NW_028261381.1, on the reverse strand, counting down.
ATCAGCTTTATTCATTTAATCTAATTAATTGAGTGAGTGAATGAATGAATAAACATTTTTATTAAAATAATCACAAACAACAGGCAATTACAGTCAATGCATACAATAAGGTGTAACTATTGAAGAGGCTCACTACTACTGAAACCCGAATCACAACTATATCTTCAGGACCTTCCTAAAGGGAAGAAATGTAGATGCCAATCTAGATTCCAGGAGAATGATGTTGCAAAGGCAAGGTACTATAGCCAAAAAGGCTCTCTTCCTGGTCCTATTAACTATTCCATATTAGATAGGACTCGCAGAATACTCTCCTGCCAGATCTGATGGGATATGGATAGATTTGGCAAGGGAGAGATGGTCCCTTAAATATCCCATAAATGGGGACCCATTCCAAGTTTTTGAAAGTTATTCAACATAGCAAATCTACAATATAGTTTTCCTATTCTTGCTTTGACCAACATATGTGCTTCCAACCCAAATCATTATTTCATAGATTTCTTTTGCAATGCTGATGATATTATATCTGTCAGCTGACCTATGCCTTGAATGAATCAATTACTAATATAAAATGCAAGTTTGATTAATTGCCATTGTAAGGGATTATTTACAGAATTATTCTACAAATAATTGCTTTTCCTATGCCAATTGATATAACTGGGCTATATGACTTTAGAGGGGTCCAGAAAATTTAAAATATGTTTGCTAAGATATTTGAATTGCATGTTATATTATCCTAGAGAATCAGAACCTATCTAGAACAAGTCAATTCCTGGAAGAATACCATCAGAACTCTAAATTAAGACAATTCTATCTTCATCAGCTTCTTTATCTATGTTATATATCTTAGAAAATGGCTGGAAGGTTATCTAAGCCACAATAACTTTTCTGCAATTATTTTGTTACATAGTCAATGTATTTACACTGCGTGACCACACCAGAATTCATGCTGAGATGTTCCAAACTATATGTCATAAAAACTCTTTTTATAAGACGAGAATACAACTTTCTTAACGATGAGGAGGGAGATGCTACTAGTGGGCTATAGTCAATCCTGATTGGTTCATAGACTGAGAGAAATTGTTGCAGTCACGCCTCAACTCCTTCTGCCCAGTTCCTCTCAGTCTATGGTCCAAATATGCTGGTGTTTTCCTTCGCTGTTCTGAATTTCCTCAGATTTATCTAAAATACAGATTAATTTGGCTAATTCGATTTTTAGACAAAAATTTTATACCAAATTTGAATATTTGTGCTCAGCGCGTGAGGGAGGCGTCGGTAATGTCGCCACCTCACATGGCACCAGTTTGAATCCGCCTGAATCCGGTGAGCTTCTCTTTACAGAATTGATTGTTCCACTGCAGCTTCTTGAGATAAGAGGGAGGCCGGTTTAATTTCCTCTGTGCTGGCTCAAGCGGCTGTGTCCCAAGTAATGGGAGACCCGCGGTTCCTTTTAAACGGTTTTTTTTCCTGACAGTCATTCTCCTTCCCTTTCAGCAAGCCAGCGGCCACCTTCCAAAATGTGATTAAAGAGTCCAGCTGTAGCGCTGGCGTTGTTCTTGTAGGGGGCTCCCTGCAAGCTGCCTGAACGGGGTTTGTTTGTTTTTTTGCCTTCTCACTGGATCTCAAGCGTTTTGGGTAGCCACCCACCGCTGCAAGCCCTATGAAGCGGTATATAAGTCTAATAAATAAATAAATAAATAAATAAATTTCTAGCGAAGCAGGCGGCCGTTATTGAAGGTGGCAGCCATTTTGGATATCTAAAAGATGAACGGTGGCCAATGTAAGTGACACAAGGCGAGACATTTTAAATTGCTCGGCATTGTGATGAACTTTAAAGTAGTTCTTGGGGCCGCATACCAAGTTAAGGGAAGGAAGGATTGTGCAGTAGTCCGCAGGGTGGGCAGTGGCTTCATCCCAAGGAGAACACAATGCGGCCCAAACCTCTGAGGGACCAGTCACTGGTGCAGGGCCCAGATCCACAGCCACTAAACCAGCAGCAGCCAGGAGACCATCCAGGTCCACATTGCGGGACAAGCAACATAGACAAAGGGCGCTAGAGAAACGAGTGGCCCAGTCGGAATGTTTGCTCCAATCGCAACAGGAGCAGTTTGGTGACTATCCTTTCAGGCATCTAGTTCAGTTTCTTCATTGGCCACGTCCCCTCCTAGGGCAAACAGGGCCACCTGGATGGATGTTTCCTCTTCTCCCTCGGTTTCCCCTAGGTCCATTAGGGGTGTAATGGGGGATCCATTAGAGGGTTCATTACAAGATTTCCTCATTCCGCATCCCACATTGGCGCCCTAGACTGACATCCCCAACAGGGAGAATATAGATGAGGACTATGAGGAATATGCAGAATTTGCCTCATAACATCCAAAAGTTGATTGCTTCTGCAATATCTCATGGTATTGCCACAGGAATGAAATTCCAGAATAAAAAGACCGCAGGTCCTAAAAAGCCACTTTCAAGCTGGCCATCCATAGTGGACAAGGGCCCTGAGGCGGTTCTTCAACTTGAAGAAGTCGATGCTCCGGGTTCGCTTTCCTTAGAAAGTGAGGGGTCGGTAACTGGGGAGGAGCCCGCACGCAGGCTGGTAATGTCAGACGATGAGGATTCCACTAAGCAGGACACTCCTTCCTTTGCTGGGCTTTTTCAACCTTCTCTATTCAAACAGTTATTGACCAAAGCAAAATCTACAATTAAGCTGGGCGGCAGCGCTTCTGCTAACCCCCACCCCCGAATCCCTTAAGGATCCAATGCAAACTATGTTTGTCAAAACAGCCCTAGATAAGGAGGAGGTAACGGCTCCCCTGCTGTTTTTAGAAGTAGTCAAAAGTCAGTGGGCCCTCCCTGGCACATTCTCAAACCTGGGGTAAATGATAGGAAGCTTTACAATATGGAAGTCTTTTTCCCAGGCCCTTCAGGTGCCTATGGTTGACATGCTTGTTGCCAGCCTATCCTCCTCAGCAGTGGCAGGAGATGTAGCAGACAAGTTAAAGCCTGAGGATAAGAAAGCAGAATTCATCCTTAGGAAAGGGTTTCAGGCTTCAGTTTGGGCCATTAAGGCAGCGGCCACTGCCTCTCTTTTCAATAGGACAAACCTATTATGGATACAGCAATTGCAGGAGCGCACACCCCCGGAAGACGCCCGCACTATGAAAGATCTTAGCAAGATCATTGTGGCGACCCAGTATTCCGCAGATGATGCTATAGATTCAGTTAAATTTGCCTCTCGAACTTTATCTGCCTCTGTAGCCTCAAGACGTCTCCTGTGGTTGAAAAACTGGCAGGTTGACAATAAGTCAAAGTTTCACGTGACATCAGCACCATATGCAGGCGGAAAACTCTTTGGCGAGTCCTTGGATCCTATTTTGGTGAAAAACAAGGAGTAAAAGAAAGTCTTTCCATCCATGACTAAACGCCAAGTGAACCACCCCACACCATACCGCAGACAGTTCTTCCGGCCCCCTGGCTCTGATTTTCACCAGAACAGGTATTGGGGCCCGGGGGGGGGGGGGGGGCAGGTGCCAATCCAGGAATTTTTTCCAGGACAGGAATAGGGCCCAGAGCAATTTCAAATGGCCTTTCGAGAGGGAGGCGGTTGCCCCTTCCGCAGAGAGAAGTGAGTCGAATCTCACACTTCCCATCGGCGGCTGCCTGAATCATTTTGCATCACAATGGGAACGCATAACTTCAGATGCCTGAGTCCTTTCTTCCATTCAGCAGGGCCTCAGTCTGGAATTCCTCTCCCCCCCCCCCGAATTAACCCTAACCCCTGAATCCGGCTAGGTGTGAGCTGGTTTGGCTGACAATTCAACACTTATTGGAAATTTGAGCCATAGAACCAGTTCCCTTGGTCTGACCAATGTTATGGCAATTGCTTGCAGATAAGAAAGCAGAACTCATTCTTAGGAATCTCCTCAAGGTATTACTGCGCATTCTACTTGCAGTGCTGCCACCACGGCGGTGTGGGCAACTAGAGCACCATTCGAAGATATCTGTAGGGCAGCTTCTTGGCCGTCTCCTACTTCATTTATTTGACACTACAGATTGGACGCTTAAACGTTGGCAGAAGCATCATTTGGCCGTAGAGTGTTGCAGCAAGTAGTGGCTCCATCAGCTGCTACTGATTTGTAATTCTTCCCTCCCTGTGGACGCGATCTTGTGTACGTCCCACTGGTAGTACCTCCCTCTCCTCATCATTGAGAATGATTGTTTGTACTTACCTGAATGTCGATTCTAATGATGAGAGAGGGAGGTGCTACCTTCCCACCCTAAATAGGGTAGCAGCTTGGGGGAGGAGTTGTTTTCCCTTGTTGTGACATTTGATTCACAGGTTTACTCCCTACAACCTCAAGGTACTGGGCAGAAGGAGTAGAGGCGTGGCTGCAACAATTTCTCTCAGTCTATGGACCAATCAGGATTGACGACAGCCCTACTACTATAGGCACTACCCTTTTACCATGGACTTCTCATATCATTTGCCGTAACTTGGATCTACATTCTTGGGACAGAAAACCACCCCTTCCACGGAATCTATAATTGCTCCCAGGTATAATAACGTAGTGATGGGACTTAGGTGATTCTTAGCAAAATTTACTGAGAAGCCAACCCGTTGACTTTTGCCTTTAGTTTCGTAGGCTAAGGAAATAGCTTTCCTTAAGCACCTACCTATCAGGTTAGATGTCACCCGTGCCCCTTGTGTAGATGGTTGGAAGGAAACCAAAAGAGCTTCCAATTTAGGAAAGGAAGCCGTCTGCTTAAGATAAATTCTCAGTGCCCTACGTGTCCCCATTGGGACAAGATGATGAAAATTTTCCTTTTACCTCAATTACAATATAAATGGCACTAGGATCTTGATTGTATTTTTTATTAAAATGTAATATTTCACCTAATACTTTAATTATCATAATGGTTTATCTTACAGGTTGATTAGGTTTACAAAAGGATATATTTCAGAGTTTTACAAATAGTGTGCTACATTTATTACCTTATGACTCATTTTCATCTTCAGTTATCTACCATATATGACTTATGTTCCAATTGATGCTTATGCTTAATTGTGGCATTTCTAAAATTGCAAAATATTTGGTGGACAGTATAGTCATTTGTACTATACAAATGTAATGTACTGTACTATATTGTTACTATAGATATATGATATAAGAATTTTGCATAAAGACAAGCAGTGAAGTGAACACTCATAACTTCCCACCCCCTTCCTGGGAGGTTTTGTTCCTTTATCCCACTTGCCTCTAAGAGTTACAATAACAAAAGCTTTCACTGGTGCCACTGCAAATTTTCAAGATATATAACCAGCAGCAACAAAGTTACTCTTCTGATAAAGTGAAATGTTATCATGTACCCCCAAATCTCATACTCATATATACTATAGTACCTTTGTCAAAGCTCTATTGTTGTGGAGGGCCAAGGAAAAAAATGGAGGAAGGAGGGAAAATGAGTGTGAGAAGAATTCCAATTTGCTAACAATGTTTGAACATGGAAACATGAACATGATATGATCAAGCTGAGAAATACATTTTAATACAGATAATCCTCAGTACTGAAACCGATTTTATACAAGAAATGTACTTCTAATCTGGTTAGCTTTTAGGGCCAAATAAGCTATTTCTTATCTAATGTTTTTCTATTGGTAATGATAAATTGCTGTGTTACCCCCGTATAGGCAGAAGGGGGGAGTGGTGCTCCTGTGAGGGACGTACACAAAATTTGGGGAGTATATGTCAAGTATATATATTTCCAATGTGGTCATTCATAGCGTAGCTAAAGTAAACAGGTACCTATATTGGGCAACAGTGATATAAAAAGATGCCAGAGGCAGTTTAACAGCAATGGCAAAGGCATAAATTCATACAATGCAAGAGAAGGCAATGGAAACTACTCCTGTATTTTTACCAAGATAACCACATGGAGAAAAAATATAAAATGACTGGCGATAAAGTGCTGGCCAATAGAACCCTCAGGTAGAATGGAACTCAATATGCTACTGAAGAAGACCTGAGGCTCTTTTAGAATATTAATAGTGTTTATGACATCTAACTGCTGATGCTGCCATACAGAAAATGAACAGAAAATGAAAATCCAAAGCTGCAAAGACAGAATTACAATAGGAACACAGAACATAAGATGCCTGAACACAGGATAGATGAAATGACTATAAATTGACATATTAGACATTAGCAAATTAAGATGGTCAGGAATCAAACACTTTCAGTTAAAAGATCACACAATTTATTACTCACGACTTGAAAAACAAAGAGGAAATTGTGTTGTTTTTATAGTTTCAAAATGCATTGGAAGAACTTGGTTACAGTGCAATCAATGCTGAATAATAACAATTAGACTTTGTGGGCAATCCTTTATTATGACAATCATTCAGGTTTATGTTCCAAACACTGAAGCAGAAGTGGAGACTTCTAAGATCAAGCTCAATCTGAAATTGACAGAACATGGAAATAAGATGCTGCTTGTGATTGAAGACTGGAATGCCAAAGCTAGAAACATGAAAGAGGAAAATATATCTTATTTTTCGGAGTATAAGACGCAGCAAGGTTTTGAAGAGGATTTTTTTTTAAAAAAAAGTTTTTATACTCTGCAAACTTCCCAAAAACGGCCTGTTTTTCAGAAATATTGGTACTTTTTTTTTTTAAAAAAAAAGCGCATGAATAGCCCTTAGCTTTTAGAGTGTTTGGGGGGGGGGGACGAGTAAAAAAAAGACTGGTTTTTTGCCAAAAAAAGGACATGGATAGCCTTTAGGAAGCTTATAGAATGCTGCTGGAAGCTGGAGGGGCAAAAAAAGAGCTGTTTTTCACCCACTTCTGCCTCCCCCCTAGCCCCAGGAGCTCCCTGAAAGCCTTCTAAAAGCTATCAATGGCCATTTTGGTGAAGGGGATGAAGTTTCGGGAGTTAAAAAATCCTGCATTCAGTGTATGACGCACCCAGATTTTCAGCCTCTTTTTTGAGGAAAAAAGGTCCATCTTATACTCCGAAAAATACGGTAGTTGAATTATATGGGTTAGGAAATTGAAATGAAGCAGGAGAATGAATACTCAATTTCTGCCACTCCAATGATTTCTTCATAGCTAATACTATCTTCAAACAACAAAATGATACTATACATAGACATCACCAGATGGAGTATATAGCAATCAAATTAACTATATTATTGCTGAAAGGTAAGGAGGAACTCAATGAAAGCATCAAAGACATGACCAAATACTGACCTGGAACTTCCCCCTGCCCCACACATGTGCGTGCAACCCCTCCACGTATGTCTCCTGCATACACAGCAGAAACCTGAAAATCAGCTGGCTGGTGACAGGCACACGCAGGCCTGCACGGTGGAGTTGAGCTTGGCGATGGTTCACGTACCCACAGAGAGGGCTCCATGTGCCACCTGTAGTACATGTGCCACAGGTTCGCCATCATCGCTCTAGCATCTAGACACTGTCAATACTAGACAGATTGAAACAAATCAAACAATTCCACTATTATACCTAAATATGTATGTGCTAAGGGTCCTATTTCTTAACATTCAGGGCAATAATTCTACCATATAGATTTTGCCTTATTTTATTTTTTTAAATTTATTTTATGTTTTAAGATGAAGCATTTTTAATCAGTGTCCCAAAACTAACTAAATCTGTTACCATGAACTCTCAAAACTTATGAACTAAGTCAAGAGTTTGTCCTACATGTATTCATGGTAAGTATTTCAAAAATGGCTTCATTCTATATTACTTCATATTTTGTTTATGAAGTAAAAAAGACACAAAAAGAATGAAAGTATGATAGAAAAAAATCTCTGTAAGAATAGATAGCACTAGCCAATTGGAAACTAATTAGAAAATGGAAGGAATGGGGGATAACATAGCTGCCCAAGGTAACTTTGTGCTAGTCTTGATGTTTTCTCCCTGGGGAAGTGATTGCAGATGGCTGTAACTACTTATTAAGTTAAAGTTTGCCACAAATACACACGTATTCACAATCCCCCATAGAGATGGGGATAGAAAAAACAAATTGTTTGTCATAGTTCTTCAAGTATTTTTCCATAATGCAGCAATGTATTTTGCAGAGTTAAGTCATAAAAATGACTTAAAATGAGGCACAAATCAAATACCACACTGACTAGTATCATCTAAACTTGAATTATAACATGTAATTGTGTTCAACCGTTACTATCAGGATGGACTGATTCAAGGGAACCATCATTGCTTAAATCAGAAAGAAAGCATTGTTTTGATTTTTTTATTTCTAACCAAACTTATCATTTTTCTTAAACAAATTTGATCATTAAAATTTAAAAAGGTATGTCTATATCAAATAGTGAATGCTTTGTAGTAATTTTGAATATAATTCTTTCAAATTTAAATAGCATTCATTAGTATTCATTCATTTGTCAGACTGTAACTTCAGTTCATTAGGAATCTTCACTTTATTGTTTCTTCTAAGTTTTCCTCCAATCTTTTGTTTCCTAGTTTGTTTCCCCTAATTCCTGAACTTTATTTGGCTTAACTTGCTATATAAGTATAGAATAACAATCTCAGATCTGTGACTTTAATTAGAAAGTGTAGATTCTACAAATTTTATTTTTTTAAAAAGAGTTTTATTTTGCACTATTTTCATGGGCTAATAAACAGAAATAACTGTCCAGGTTTGATTAATATGTAATCAAGTGAGACTGTGATGATATTGGATGGGGCGCATACAATGCTTTGCGGGTACATCTAAACATCAAAGTCAACTACATATATTTTTAAAATCTGGAATAGCATTGAAACCATCAAATGCAAAAATGATAGAACTCAGATTTATTTCCCCAAGATTGCTACCTGCAGATAAACTGCACCACTGCAGCTCAAAAATTTGACAATTTTTAAAAAGTTTGCTGGTTGAAACCAAGCCATATATTTTAAAATAATGTCAGCAACTGGCAATCACACTATCTGAAATGTTTTATAATAATGTATGTTATAGTTACAATGGTTATAGTCTATATAAATAGAAATGTAAATGTTCGTTTGTTCAAAATCTTAAATCTCTGAAAGTTCTTCACCGATTGCTTTGAAATTTTGACACAATGTTGCATTCGAATATGCGCATTTTTATATACCTACTATTATATAGATGTCACACCTGTGACAGGTAAAAACATGCTTTTTTGAAAACCAGCGCCATCTGTTGGACGTAAAAGCAACACACGCTATACTAAATATTTCACAATTCCATTTCAATGTTTCCGATTGCATTGTTACATTGAATTTTCATAGATTTCAATTTATTTTCATTTTGATTTAATTATTTCGTGTGATATTGTGTTGGAATTGAGCTGTGTCGTTTACCATAGCATTCATTTCGTGAGTATAGTATATTCGGAACAGTTCGGCCTCTGTCCAGCTTCGTCCCAACAGTCCCTTTATATGTGCGGCTGGGTTGCGGCCGTACCCTTTCCCCTTTCTGCCCGTCCTCCAATGAGCTTCGGCCATTACCGCCAAGGGGAGCCAAAGCCCTTCGGCCTCCCCCTTCCCTCTCTCCCCTCCCCTTCTGCCGGGCCTTTGCTGTCTGCAACGGGGTGGCACTTGCGCCATTCCTCGGCTGCCTCTCCCCGCACTTAAGCCGGCCTCCCCCTGCCCAGCCCAGCAGAGGTCCAGGAGGCAGAGGTGGAGTGTCTCCACAGCCCGGCCAGCCGTGCGCGCTCTCCACCCCCCTCACAGCGAGCCAGCTATGGCCTCGCCAAGGCGGCTCCAACGGGGCGGCGGTGGTGTCAGTCGGAGGCGGCAGCTGCAGCGGTGGCATTTCTGGATGGGGCCGCGGACAGCGGGAGCTGCCTCGTGTCCGCGTCGCCAGGGGCGGCTCCTTCTTCCTCCTCCTTCTCAGGGGATGACAGCCGCCTCATCTCGCCGCCGCTGCTGAGAGAAGCTGGGTCAGGGCGGTGGCCGCCTCCTCCTCTTCTCCCCCTCAGCCTGGCTGGGGTGGCACCTGAGGGAGAAGGTGTTGCCGTCAGCATTGGGCCTTCCTCCCGCCAGCCGTAATGCAGCAGCAACAGCAGGCGGAGGTGCAGGAGAGGAAGAAGATGGCGCAGCCCACGGTGCTGCCTTGGTGGGCTGGCAGCAGCAGCAGCCACACCAGCTTTGAGGACTTCCGACCCAGCCTGCTGGCCCATGCGCCCCCGCCCCCCCTGGCCTCCACCACCCCCACCTCGGTCTCCTCCTGTCCTCCCAGGGCGCCTTCACCACAGTCCCTGGTGCTGTTCTTGCAGGGAGGAGGCATCGGGGCTCCAGCGGGCACCCAGTTGAAGAAGAAGAGCAGCTTCCAGATCACCAGCGTGACCATGGTGCAGATCTCGGCCAGCCTCAGCTCCAACAATAGCATCGCCGAAGACACTGAGGACTTCTCCTCCTCTGAGATCCTAGACGTCTCACTCTCCCGGGCCACCGACTTGGGGGTGCCTGAGCACAGCTCCTCTGAGACGCTCAACAACTTCCACGAGGCCAACAGCCCTGGCGCCGTCTCCCACAACCAGCCTTGCCCAGCCCAGCAGCCCTGAGGCCTGATCAACGCCCACCCACCGCCCCACTCTGCCGATGGGGAACACCCCCAGCCTCCCTCCCACGTTGGGGTCCCTCCCATCCCAAGGGGCCCCATCCAGCCCGTTGTACTAGAGGCTGCCCATCACAGGGAGCTAGGAGCTAGGGCCTGCAGGAACATCCTCTGGGGCGGCTCTTGCAGTGGCCACCATGGCTCACTTCCATGCAGGGCCGCCTCTGCCAGGGGACCGTGGCTGGTGCAGCAAGTAGCAGGGCCCACCAGGTGGGCAAGACCCTCACGAACCTTGCCGCTGCTGGCAATGGCATGACCCTGACTGGAAGGAACCACCCTGGGAATGTTTCTTTCTTTGCATGCTGTTGGTAAATGTACTCGGTCCGTCTTTCCAACAATTGAAAATTGTTTCTCACATGGACAATTATATGTTGCGTGTTCTGGAGTCAGCAAACCAGATAATCTCTATATCTGCACAGACAATGGAACAACAAAAAATATTGTATACCCACAAGCATCGTGAAATTAAACATATTAGAAACTTCCACTTTCTCTTTTCTTTCTTTTCCATTTAACCAGACTGGGCCACAGCGATGCGTGGCCGGGTACAGCTAGTTTATAATATAGTATGAAGTTCTAAATAATTTAATAAAGTATAATTAAAGATGTCCCAGAGAAAGCAGTAAAAATTAATCCAGAAAAACAGATTTTGAAAAAGCTGTCAAGATTAACAAATTGTTACTAGAACCTATATTTCCATTTTACTTATATTTATAGCCTGCCAATTCTCTAAGAACAAAAGGCAGTCTATAAAATTCTAAGGATAAAGGAATTAAAGCAGCAATAAAAAGCACTGAAAGAAAACAAAATGGCTTCTGTGTTCTTATCAGAGTATGTTTTTATACCGTTCAGTCAATTGGATAAAATTATTTAGTTTATTACATTTCAACACTTTCCTTGAAGAAGGAAGGAAAGAAAAAATAAACACAGACTCTAAGACATACAATAGCTGTTTTGTTTTTTGCTTGGAACTTCTGTAGTTCTTACTACCATGTAAAGAGTACTTAACTTAAAATGTAGCTCAAAATTGTTTGGTGGAAGCAATGATGCATAAAAATCAATTCATCTTCACAATGGCAAGTGAAGGTCTACCTGCATGATTATAAAGCTGCCTTATGATGATGAACTGCAACAAAGATGTCACCTGTTAATACTGTAGGAATAGATTTTCTCTTGAGTTAGTCCCAAATGTTGGAAAGCTCTTAATTCAGAGTTAAGATTAGTTTTCACTCTCCAAGCATTTGGAAAAAAGAACGCATCATTATAAATAAGATGTTTTAAAATCATATATTTTTGTCTGTGTTATTGCTTATTTGTTATATACAACAGTGATAACTTTTGTGAAAAGTTTTTGAGGGACTCTTCTGAACATAATTTGCAATATTAAAATACAGGCACTCTGGTGCTGCAAACTGATAAATTAAAAGAAGGCCAAGCTAATCCAGTTTGAAAAAGGGACATTTGGGGACTATATACCTGTCTTTTCATCTAAGCCAGGGGTATCAAACTGGCGGCCCATGGGACAGATGAGTCAGACACAGGCCTCACCCACTCCAGGTCCTTGAATGGGAAAAACGTTGTGGAATGTCACTTGATAGCAACATGACGCTGCAAGTTTGACACCTGTGATCTAGGCAAATACTGTTAACAGTCTGTGATAAAAATAGACTATCTTCAATACTAATTCAACTCAACTCTTAACAGAGGTGGTTTTTCATCAACACTTCTGGTTCAACAGAATCTGAAAAAAGCAAATTATTAAATTGAGTCACTATATTTTCAAGATTTTCCCAATTACCGATTAACATCTCAAACCCCATCAGTGACTGTGAAATTAGGATACACTGATTTTTTATCCCAAAGTATATTACTTTAAATTTACTTGGATAGAGCTATATTTGCCACATGTTGCTAATTTACCTAGTTTTGGACATTTTACAATCTGCTTTCACTTCAATAATTTGTTGACATCTATTTATGTGACTATTTCAGTAATCGGGCTAACCAAAAATGATCAATGATTTAAGTTTCCTACGTCTTATTTTACTATTTATTGGAATCTCTCCAGTAAGCCGTTTGATGTTATTCTTTATTATTAATCCATATTTGCTCATCTTTAGGCTTTTTTTGCCTTGAATTTCAAATTTTATTTAGAGTCCATGTGTGGCATGACAGCCTTTTCTAGCAACCTCACAAATAAGCAGCCTGAAACCAAAACTAGGCTATTACCATAAGAAGGAACTGAAAAGTTCTTCTTCATTTCCATACGCAAGATGCTGTTGAGTCACGCAGACAGGACCAAAAGTTTAAGAGAAATCTTGAATTTGGAATTTGAACTTTTAGGTTTAAAAAATATACTTTAAATTCAGTATTCATGACATGCATGTTATATTTGGCAGTATCTATAATTCTTTAATAATGGCGTCCCTCTTTTTGCATTTAACTTAGTTATCATAGCCTTACATTTCTGGATCATTAATTACTAAGTAGAACAAGTGGAGAGAATTTAAAAAATGTTTTAAAAAGCCAAATATAGCCTAATTTCCACTGATGCACCTAAAGAACTCCCCAAAAAGTCTGAATTAAATTTGGATACTACAAATTAAAAATTCAGGTCGCAAATGTATCAAAGGAAGTTTGTTAATGCAGCCAATGAAAACCCAGATAATTTGGACATAGTCAAATGTTTCTTCTGTAATGTATTTTTGATAATCTGTCCTAAATTACTAATTAATGCTTTATGTCTCAAAAGATTTCATTTAGAATATTCTTGAGGTATTCTAAATTAATGACGCATTTTAAAGACTAAATAAAGCAAGTACAAGGATAAAAAATGGTTTCTAATAACAGATTAAGTATTAAATACATACATATCATCAGTGTATTCACTTTCACAGAAAGGAATATGTGAAATGTAAATATGGAAAAGAGATTTTAAGGCAAATAATTAAAATACATGTGATAATAAAGCATAAGAAATTTACTTAAAATTACTTTACACCAAGACCATTCACTACACCTCTCTATACTTTCCTGACATTAAAAATTATCCTTGCTTTTGCCTTTTCCATATACCACTTCACTTTGTTCTTTGAACTTTTTAACTCCCTCTTTTTTCAGAATTTCATCAACTCTATCCAACCATGGTTTTTAGTCTTGCCCTTCCTTTAAACTCATTCATCCTCCCTTCATGTAATTCTTTTCCAATTTGATCTTCATTCTTTCCATATGACCAAACTACATTGTTATATTTCTTTCTGTTCATTTACTTTTGAATTCAACCTATCTTCATTCAGCACCCAAGTTTCTTGACCTTTTATAACACAGTTTTTAAGTACTATAAACCTGCTGGAATGAAACTTAACTAAAATATACTTTTATCACTTCTCCAACTCCTATTTCCACATAACAAAGTGGGCATTGTAGCAGCACATTTTCATACATATCTATTTTACAGCAATATTCATTTTTCATCATAAATATTTGCATATTTTAAATCTATTCATCCATTGTCCCATTTTCCACCAATCCATTAGTCTATAGAACATGTAATTGTCCAGTCCATTTTCAACTACAACGATCTTAGTTTTTAATATATTTTCAGTTTCATATTCCTCACTGTATCACTGAATGTCTAACATTCACTTCAAATCAAGCCAACAACTTATTATCGTCTACATTTAAAAATACTTGTTCATTCACACTCCAAACACTAATGTCATTAACATTACCACAAAATTCCTTATAACCATAAATACATTAAATAATCATAAGGACATGCATCCTTGTCTTATTACCTGTTACATGTTGAACCATTCACTAAGCATTCCATTTGTTCTCGCATGTGCTTTACTTTCCTTATATATTACTCTTATTGCATTCTGGAACTGACCTTCAGCATTATGCAAAGGTTTCTTAATTCAAGTCTATTAATTTTATCAGACACTTTGTTTAAATCAACAAATATACAATGAACTAATTCTTTCTGATTCACATATTTTTCAATAGCTTACCAAAAGATAATACTCTTCCTTCATAGTAAAAAGTAGAACTGCACTTCCCAAATTTTACTCATTGTAAATACCTTTAAATGAGAAATTTATCAAATACCTCCCCGGAACATTTAACAAAGTACTACCTCCTTTCAACTGTTTTGCTACTCTTTCCTGTAAGTGAAAAATAACATTCTTTCAATTATCAGGCACAGATGCAGTCTTCACACACATATTAACCTGGGCACAGTGCCATTCCATAAACAAAGCAGAATTGTATTAACATTTCTCTAGTTACACAATCTATATCTACCATTTTCCCCCCATTCCCAGAACATTTATAACTTCTTTGTCATTAATATTTTTTCTTGGGCACTAATGTTTATAGCACATATTTCCATTCCACTCTTCAAAATATCACTTTAATAAATTATAAAATGCCCCTTCCAATAAGTCCTCAATTCAATTTCATCCCACCTTATATCATAATTTTAACTTTTTAATTCTACTCAGATTTCTGGAGACTCCTTCTTTAACACTCTTCATCCATTCTTCATCAAAACAATATTTCTATCAAACTCACTTATATTTTCTCTGCCTCTTTTAATTTTATCCATTCTTTGCAATCTTGCATGCATGAGGACCAGGGGAGGGGTACAATATTACAAGGGAGTAAGAAAGCAGGAGAGGCACCATGAAGGCAGGGAAGATGTGAGGTGGCGTGCAAAGATAACACAGAGGTTTATGAGGTTGGGGAAATATAATAGGCACAAATAAAGGTGAAGGGTGCACAGGGTGTGAGGGCACGTGCGAGAGGTGTACCATGGGAGTCAGGCAAGGAGTGAGTGGGGTGAGAGATACCAATTGGCTCAGGAGAGCAAGGAGATTGTGTGAGGGTGCCCAAGAGTCATGGCACATTTCAGGGAGGGTGTACAGGGTGGTGTGAGTGGTCAATGCAATATGAATGCAGAGAAGATGATGATGGATGTGTATGTGGGGGAGATTTGCAATCTTGCCTGCTGATCTTCCCACTGATTTTCTGGGGTGCTTGACAAGCAGTTGTAAGTGCAAATCAAAACCTTTTGTCCAGCACTGTCATAATTTGGAACTGTAAATAGTAAGAAAAAAGCAAAGCTGTTCATAGAACATTAACTGTTTGTAAACCAATATACGAGAGAGTAACTGATTCCCCATAAAAAATAAAACTTAAAATTACAGTAATACAGTAATTCAAAATGGAGCAGGGCAGCGTCTGAATCAAGAGAAAATTTATGTCTAGAAGAGTGCACTATTTTATATGTGTAGCAGCATCTTAACGCATATGCATGTTTTCCAGGCCACACAGAGCTGCACACATGATCCTGGGAACAGGTATGTTTGAGTAAGATGTTTTTGACAGGCATGCTATCTATGGCTATAACCACATTTCTTCTTTGGAATTCAAAGCACTGCATAGCCTTAGTGCAAATTTTATTGATTTGTTAAATTTATTGTAAGGTAACTCCGAGCAGCTTACAGGTTATAAAACAAGTAGAAAAATAATTAAAATATTAAAACATTAAAACTATAGATTAAGATTTAGAATAGAATAGAAAATGATTCTGTTCTCCCTAAAAATGAGCAACTAAGTTGAAATACCTGCTTTTCTTCCCCTCAAAACTATTTCTAGATGGTAAGAATTATGGGAGACAAGAAAGTTCATAACATCTACAGAGCAACTGTTATTAAATGGTGTTCAGAACAGAGCATATACTAGTGGCAAGTAACAGCATATTGTATTTTATTATTTAGTTTTCAACTGACTACATTCCAAGGGCTTAAGGTGAAGGATACTAATATATAAGAGCTGGGCAAATAATTTGAAATGCTTTACTGTATGTTACATGAGAATGTAAGTCTCACTCTTCTCTTCAATCATTAAAGCATCCATATCTTTTCCAAGTCTCACACAATTGTGTCAAATGCTGCTTACAGCTATCCTGAATGTGTCATATCATCCTGGGAAGTAAAATACCTGTTCATCTATACATGCACAAACACGAAGACATAGTAATTTCCAAAACAGCCTCATGATCCTTACAAAAGACATAGATACTTTAATAATCTTAATTTAATTTAATTTAATTTAATAATTAAGAGCCAAGGTGGCGCAGTGGTTAAATGCAGCACTGCAGGCTACTGCTAGATCAGCAGGTCAGCGGTTCAAATCTCACCGGCTCAGGGTTGACTCAGCCTTCCATCCTTCCGAGGTGGGTAAAATGAGGACCCAGATTGTTGGGGGCAATATGCTGACTCTCTGTAAACCGCTTAGAGAGGCCTGAAAGGCCTATGAAGCGGTATATAAGTCTACTGCTATTGCTATTGCTAATCTGGTTACAACCATTATTTAGTTAACTGAAGAGAAAGTTTGGTTCATCTACACACTGTAAAGCACCTCTTCAGAATGCTTGTTCTGAATACATAAAAAGTAAAACCAACGTACCAGGAAAAATATGTACCTCTCATTGTTATTTCCTTCTAATACTTAATACTATTCATACTTTTTTCTGTTATTTCCTACTAATACTATCAGTCAGTCATACTAAGTATAATACCTTTCCTTTTAAAGATTATTATGGTTACTGTGGTAGCTGCCTTGTTTTATTATTGATAAGATCAACACAAACTTCTGAAAAAGAAATCCCATTTTCAGATTAATACTTTATCATAGGTTACATACTGGTTAATCCATGTTGCAATAATTCCTGCCAGATGGATTTACTTTATGTCTCCTAAGGATCTGCACAAGATGAAAAAAGGTTTTATTCTGTGATCACTAAATAACTCATACCAAATATTTTCTATGCTCTATGTTCTGACAGAACAAGATTTGAAACATTTTTCATATTCTGTTATAATGAACAAGTTTGAAACAACTCTCTTATTTTTAATTCTACAGTTATCTACAAGCATACAATATATGTAAGTATTCAGAAGATAGTCGGGTAAAGCTCTATCCTAAACTTATAAAAAAACTACTCAAAAGGATTTTTTATAGTGTTTAAATGTTTTTAAAAACTCCATAACTACAATGAGAACAAGTTAGCATGCTTTTTGCAATCTGCATTTCTTGTAGATCTAAGCCCAGCAAAGTTGCATCAACACAGATTCCATTTAACAAATTATCATAGCATGCACACAATGAAATAATGATAAAATTATACTTGTCTGGCTCTTGGCTCAAGTTTCTTTCTAATCCATATGTACAGTATACCTTTTTCCATTTAGTAGTCTTGCTGTAAAAGCTAAAAATATCTACAAGTTTATATGTAACAACTTAAAAAATCAGCAATGTAACACATGCATGGTGCATACATTGGAATTTTGCACAATATGTATAGGAACAACATTACAATTCATGAATTCACACTTATCCATAATTAAGAATTTTAATACATATTTTTTAAAAAAATATTACTGAGCAATCAAGCAGAGATTAGAACTAAAATGGTTCTGAATTCCCAAATTAGTTTTATAATTCCACAATCTGTGAATTTGATAGTTTGACTGGATCTAAGCTAAAATGATAACTTATTTGAGAGAGAATGTTATACTGTTTGTCTGAAAGGAGGCAATGATCCATATCCTCAAGAACTCCCTTTCATTTTTAGAGGTTGTTGAGAAGATGCAAACCAGCAATTATAGACAGAGAGCTTTAAGATAGATTTTCTAGCCTCTTTCCCACTGCAGTTTAGACCTCAGTACAGGACTGAGATTACATTGGTTATTTGGGAGGAAAATGTCTACCCCAAACCAAGCTGAAAGTGTGGTCAAAGTTTTGGCCTGGTGCTAACAGGTTTCTAGGATCTAGTTTGGGAGAAAAAGTGATTAAAACTATGATGTATTTGTAATATTTGGGATTTACCTATTATTGATTGTAGTTCTGTGATTAATTGTATTTTAAACTGAATCATTGGATAGGATTAGCTGCTAAATCTGCGGCCTGAAGAGGCATAAAACCCAAAGAGATTTCTACCTGCAAATGTCAAAATTAGTATCTCATCTTATTTCCATTAGCTGGGATAAGATAGATCTGGCATATAAGGATCATTAAAATAAAATCTTAGACAACAAACCCCAGTTTTCCTCTTAGCAAGGTGTGGAGATACTCAGGAGGCAATGTTTAGAAACAGTGCATTTTGCACTACAATTAGGTTATACATTTTAATGTTGTGGTTGGTACTCTTGGCCCTCCTATGGATGCTTTCCAACACACACACACAAACACACACAAACCCCATGTTCCCTACCACCTGTCACAACATCTGTGCATCCACCTACTCTCTTTACCTAGGATTTCTGCCTTTTCCTCCTTAACATCTTGTACATTTTGGGAATATAATGGCAATTGGACTGTTATGATTGCTATCACTATGTAATAGAGCCTGTTGACATCATACTTTTTAATTTAGCCCATGTAAATTATGTCACTTCTCCTGTCAAAAGAGCACACAAGCAATAATTAAATTTCATGGGCAATACAGGCAAATTACAATCCAGCAGCAGGGAAAAAAGTTCTGAACATGCTTTAATAGGAAAGCTATATGTTTTAAATAAATAAATGGGTTACAATTTGACCCATATACAAACCTACACTCATTCAATCAAATTACTTAAGGCTTTGTTTGGTATCCCAAAATGCATCCCCAAAACAATCTTGAGATTTGAAGCTAATATGCCAAGTATTAAGGCTCAAACCTGAATTAGGTTTCTAATCTCAGGATTTAGAATCACGTTTGACCCCATATGCCTGACTCCTCTGCTGTTGTCAGCTACCAATTTCATTGGCAGTATGTCTGGGTAGCAGAACTTTGCAGTCTTTGCATCTCTCCTGAATATTTACGCTAACTAATCCTGGAGAAGGCCAAATCAATAGTAAAAGAGAAAATCAGGAACATTGATCATCGAAATGTTATCACCAGTACCACTGAAGTCTATTGCTAAATATTAGATAGCCGCACGTCCTCTACTGTGGGATATCTACACAATGTAAATCTAACCAAATATAGATGGGCCTTTCCAGAGCTGGATTTGATCTCCTCCTATCAGCTGTACTGGTGGGAAGATTCCATGGGATACCTTATTTGCAGAGACTTTGCCCTTGTATTCCAGGATGCTAGAAATTCTTGTACATGTCCTTACATAGTGATCTTTTTATGATGTTCCCAAGATATGCTCTGATTTCCCAATGATTGTCAAATATGAGGGCCACACTAATAAATTTTATGTTTATTACTTTTTAAGGGAGGCTAACCCCACATATCAGATGGTCAAATATCTTCACTGAGTTATACAACTGCATAAAACCTAATTAGATGTCATTTAATTGTTCAATTGTTTTTGTTTTCCCAATAACAAATTATTGTGCCAAACTATTTCCATTTTTTACTATAAAGGGTGGTTAAAGATTGTAATAAAGATATTTGATCACATTACTTAGCAATGGCAATCCTAGCCCCACTTGCCATTGTAATCTGAGGACTAATTGTAGTCTGTCACCTGGATTCAATTATTGTCAGGGGATTGCTAGATGTGGTGGCTGCCTTAACTGATTCTCTATCATTCTCATCTCTGCTCTTCAATTACCTCAAACCAGGGATGACAGATTGAATATGGACCTATTTATTGAGTAATACACTTTCCAAATGAGTCTGAAGATTTGGGGGAGGGGGAGATACAATCATAGACATCAGAAGATTTAGATCATCTCCTTTAGTACTGAACTTAGAACAAAACTTCAGAACACTCACAAATATGATTTCAGAATATTTGGCATGCTCAGGTGTTCCAAATGAATAAATGTTGAACAATAAACTAGTATCCTGTCAGAGTTTTGGCAGCATGACTATTATTATGAGATAAACCCAGGAGCAAAACAAGAACACACAGCACACAGAGCCTTTATACATTTAATAGTGGATTATATACAAATATATACAGAACATATGAGTGGAGATAAATTTCTTACCACTCAGCTATGGACACAAGGAGAGAAATAAGATACAAGATGCGAGAGAGAAATGCCCTCTAATGCCTACCTATATAAATACACCTCACCAAAGTCTTAAAGAGTGATACCATATATTGCTGAATCATCCTCATTGCATCAGCTTACAACCTTACATCAGCTGGCGGATATTAAGTCCTCAGTACCTGACATACCCACATGTCATTTTGCAAAAGGTATATTAATTATTTCATTTTAAATTAGGTGATAAGTTTTTATATTATATTGATATTGGGCTTTTTTTAAACATTACAACCAAGGTTGTTTAGCAGATGGTAATAATTCCCCACTTTTTAATGTGGCAGATGGTTATATGGATTACTAATGTGTGCTAGCATTGTGGAGTGAGGAAATGTACATACATTATACAATTTCATGGTTATTTTTTTCTTGGTAAATAATGACTAAAACCTGTCCATTGTTTTCAAGGTTGAATTTTCTAAGTTTTTTTATTATTTGTAATAAATACTGAATTTGTCACATAATTTTATATTTGGCATAAAAGAAATAACAAAGAAAATGAGAGCCTAGAAAAGTACTGTATCTAAAGTAACATTCATTTAAGAACATATTACATAAAGAAAAACTGGGGATTAAATGGCAAACCAAAATTGTAAAGAATTTGGGTTTACCAAGAAGCTTAAGTCCTCTTATCGTCACAAGTTAAACAAAGCCAGTTGGAACTATCTGTGCTTTGTTTACATTCACCTGAAGAATTTAGGTTTGATAGTTTCCTGGTAAATTGGAACCATAAATTATTTTATTGGAATCTTTAAGTTCTTTTACTGGCTTGTTCACAGTAAGTAGCCAAAACTCTATGCACATCTGATGACCTCTACATGTTTCTGATTTCAATTCCAATCAGCTTCAATCATTATGGTTAAAAGGAAGGAACTGTAAAAGCTGTAATCTTGTAATTTACCTTATCCTTGCATAAAGCAAACTAGGCAGAAGTATGAGAGTTGATTTAACTGCTTTGAAGAAAGCGTAAGAACAAATAATTTCAAATATTAAGAAATATTTTAAAATTTATTTAATAGATAAACTGACTAGTAGAAAAGATTATAAGTATGTGTCGACAATAGCAATTAGCAAAGTTAAATAGTAAAACTGCTTTGTTGTAAATGTTGGTAGTAAATTTAGATGCAGAGCAAATCAGGTTTATAAGTTTAGATTTTTGCAGTTGTATGGTACAGTGTATATTATTTTTACTGTAATTGCATATGCCTCATGATGTATATATTGATATATATTTTTTATAATTTTAATTTGTTAATTTTATTAAGGTTGGACTACTTCCATGTGTGGAGCACACTGAAAATAAGATTGATTGTTTAACCATAAGGACTGTGCAACACTTTGGATTTAAAGGCAAAGCAGTGTTACAGGCTATGTAGATACACTCTTGTAGTGCTTATAATGACATATTATAAACAACTCAAGGCCGAGAACATTATAATACTCCTTCCTCTCCTATTTTCCCTACAACACTATGAGATGAGGTGAGCTGAGAAAGAATGACTGGCCAAGCTGGTTTTCATGCCTAAAAAAGGATTAAAATTCAATCTCTCAGTTTCTAAGACAGCAACTTAATCTCAAAGAGCACAAAGCACTCTTCAATTCAACCCTGAGATACAAATATTTTCCTTTATTGGAACTTAACCTCTACACTAAATTAAACTAAACCTACTATCCACAGCTGTAATACAATCCAAGGAATAATATTGTTTAACGAAATATAAATAAAGGGGTTTACTTAACTGAAAAACTAATTAACAGACATTTCTTCAAAGAGAACAAATTGTAAGTTTCCTTAACTAGATACAATTAATTGACTCAGAATTATAGTCAATTCCAAATATTATGGCTTGTTTATCGCATCAGATGATATAAACCAGGTATCTACGTTTTTGGTTTTTTTTAAAAAAAACATGATTAAGACAAACCAGTGGCTTATTGGGATGGGCTAAGTTAGTTATTTTTGAGAATTCAACTTTTATTTTTTAAAAAAATAGTTCAGATTTTTAAAAGCCATTTTCAAAATTTAGATTAGGGATATCCTAGCATTCACTCATGGTAGTAAGATTTGGCAGCAACAGAGTCACTGATTATGTCAATTCTTTTTTACTAATGTCTTCTGTGAGTAATACATTCAATTCGACACTGTACCTCATAATCACTTTTCAAAAACCAAGATGCCAGTACAATAAATATTATATCTCTTTAAAAGAATAGAAAACCAAATTAAGCAAATCATTAGTACAGTGTAAATATGCCACTATGCAAACTCAATAACCTGTCTTTTAATAAACGACTATAAGGAATGCCGAGACCAAAACCCAACTAAATTCAAGACGTTAGCTGAATGAAAATGCATAGGTACAGTATATGTGGTACCTTGCCCAATAGTAGTAACTATGATAGAGATCTTGGAGTCCTAGTGGACAATCACTTAAATATGAGCCAGTAGTGTGCTACAGCTGCCAAAAAATCCAACACAGTTCTAGTCTGCATAGACTGAGGGATAGAATCAAGAACATGTGAAGGGTTAATACCACTTTATAATGCCTTGGGTAAAGCCACACTTGGGATACTGCATTCAGTTTTGGTCGCCATGATGTAAAAAAGATGTTGAGACTAGAAAGAGTGCAGAGAAGAGCAACAAAGATGATTAGGGGACTGGAGGCTAAAAGAACGGTTGCTAGAACTGGGTATGTCTAGTTTAATTAAAAGAAGGACACGATAACAGTGTTCCAATATCTAAGGATCACTACAAAGAAAAGGGGGTCAACCTATTCTCCAAAGCAGGGAAGGACAAGAAGCAATGGGTAGAAACTAATTATGGAGAGAATCAACTTAGAACTAAGGAGAAATTTCCTGGTAGTTAGAAGAATTAAGCAGTGGAACAACTTGCCTCCAGAAGTTGTAAATGATAATCATTTGTCTGGAGTGGAGTACTGTATCCTGCCTAGGCAGAGGGTTGGACTAGAAGACTCCAAGGTCCCTTCCAACTCTGTTATTCTATTCTATTCTAAAATTGAAATAAAACAAGTAATGAGCAATATTAGCCCAGACCTAAAGTTTGGCCTCTCGTTAAGAATCTACTTCTGCATCTTCCAACATGCCAACTGATAACTCTGTTCATAGAACAAACTTAACTATGTGAGGGAGTCAGAAAACTTTAACCTAGTCAAGTGATTCCAGTAGCTAACCATTACAGAGAAATTTTAATTTATAACAGTTCAGGTGGGTTGGGACAAAATTGATTCTCACAGTCAAGTGTGCTCTCCAAACAAGTATCCCTCCGAATTTGAGATTGTCATAGAAACTGTCCTTCCAAATTTGAGATAAAACCGTAGAAAAAAAATCAAAAAAAGAACTTTTGTTAGAAATGCTATCAGTTTTTTACTCCCCTCGCCAACCTGCAGCCACAAGGGGTAATAGAAAAGGAGCGTACAAGAATGGAAATACATAACCACCACCACCCATGCCCCTAGCTCCTATATTACATTGATGCTGATCCTAATCACACCACCATAAATCATTACATTTCCTCCAAAAAGAAATAAAAGTTAACAGAAGGGTAGACAGTGAAATTTTGCCAACCTTCCTTGTGGCGTCGGAAAAATAAATAAATTAATGGCTGCTTTCTAACCCATTGCATTCTTGGAAATCACGTATGAGTCAATTAAACCAGGAAGTGATTTAAATTGCATGTTCAATAGAAAGTAAATTTCACTGTAATCAAGAACCTGAGTCGATTTTGGTCATATAGTCTAAGTTCATGTTATCAAGTTATAAAAGTCTTTTCAATAAAAAGTAGCTTTAAACTGAGAACTTCTGAAAAGAAATTGATAATCATGATGTAGTATTTAATGTCGTTGCCCGTTGGAATGGGATGGGTTAACAAATTCAATGAAATGAATAAATAAAAAAGATTGAGTTCTGAAATATCCAGAATGATCAAACTTGTTATGAATTGTGCAATACACTGTATGCAAGCTCTTTATTTAATAATGCACTTACTGTAATGGGCACTAAATGCAATAATATCAACATTACTGTTCTAAGTTGCATAGGGTTTCTTCCCCATCAAACATTTTTATAACAATATAACACAATCATAAAGCTAGAAAGAAACTTATGTTTTAAAGAGAGAAGCATAAATTTGAATTTTCTTTTGCTTTGGCACTAGCTCCCCCTCCAGACCAACTTAATACTGTAATTACTTTTTTCAGTATACGTAAATACCACAGTAGCCACAAATCCACATTTTCTTCAAATCTTGGGATGATTTCAGTCTCAAAAAAAAATTCTTTAAAAAGAAAATCATTTATATTATCCTTAGCTCTAAAACACTGAAATGTACTCTGACACTCATGTGTGTTCTAATAGTAAACAACTTGTTTTTAAACTGAAGAATTACCTGCTACATTTAATTGTATGTACATTAATAAACTGCCCTGTAATCTTAACTCATTCCTACACTATCAATGGGTACTTTGATCAGTTTATGAAACTTTTTTTTACAGCCTAAGTGGCTATTGACCAATGTTAATAAAAACTCATCACTTTATATATATTTTACTATGTAGCTCAAGCAACAGTCTCCTAAAATAAACACTGTAAGAATTTATTACACTGTATTTTACATTGAACTCGAAACAAAACTTCATCTTACTCCAGTTTAGAAGACTCAAAGGAATGGATGGCATAAATATTCCAAATAACTACATTAAATCTGCAGTCCTATACTATACACACTTACCTGGACATAAATTCCAGAGAAATCAATTATTTATATATATATATATATATATATATATATATATATATATATATATATATATATAAATAAAATATACACACACATACATACATATATATATATATATATATATATATATATATATATATATATATATATATATATATATATATATATATATATATATATACACACACATACATACACACATAATATAATATATATATGCAGAATTTAAATATGAAGTTAAAATAGATTTAAGCATGCATAAACAAAACTGTTATTCAAAGTTAAACCACATCATATACTAAATTAATGGACAACAGTTTCTTCTTGTAAAGTTCTAAGTCCTCTTTTGTCAGCAACTATAATCATGATCTCTAACTACTTCTAATAAATTTAAAATATTATGTTATTTTTATAATTTAATATAATTTTGGAAAGACATGGTAATAGCCTTGAAGGTATACTTCCAAGATTAAAGGCCATCCTTTTAGCTTATGCAAACAAGCTGCTGAAATCTGAATATATATTTAAAACATGGATATATAAGACATAAAATTATTAATTTATAAAAGAAATATCAGTACCTGTTATTAACATTAATAGCCATTAAACAATTTAAATTTAAAAAATATTCCCAGACCAAATCTTACAGATATTAATATAAATAGAATTCTAAACATTTGCAACCTGCTCCTGAAGCATATGCTATATCTATTTGTTTTAGATAATCCCACTGAAAAGAACCACTCCCAAACTATCAATTGGCAAATTTTGTATGTAAATATTTGCAGACTTAAGGCCCAATATGAATTACAGAAAGTGTACAGTTTCATATTTACTTCTGAAGTGCTATGTTCAGATCACTAGACATTAGTGGTTTTGAAAACTTTTCTAGTCAGTGACCCTAAAAAAAGATTTGGCCTTGTAATGTGGTACTTAAGATTTTTCCGATATTTTCATGCCATGATTCCCTCCATTGCAAAAAACAAACAAACCAAGACCAACAAAAAACCCCTTAATCTTGTGTTAAGAATACATAGCAGCAGGTTTTACTGAAAATCAATTCAGTGTGTTAGATTCACTTTGCAGGTAGCACAATTCAAACTCAAAGTAGTAGACAATAAAAGATATCCAAAGACAGATACACGAAGCACAAAAACATCTTAAGAATCAGAACACTGAATAAAATAGATACATCGACAATTAATCTCCATGGATATCGACCAACTCAACGTAGTTTCTTAATAGGAATCACGAAAAAAGAAAATACCGGCATCCAGTTAGACCCCTTTATCCCGTTCTTCTGAACAGTACACATTTCACTTTCGGCCACCCCCTCTCCTCCCGGTGCATTTCCGAATTTAGGATTTCTCTCTCTCTTATTTTATTTTTTTCCCAGGGACGCGAGGAGAGAAGAAATCAGAAAAAGGGGCAAGAACAGCAGCCGCGCAGCTTTTCTTTACAAGGCACTTTTTCGGCATCCCCGGCCTCCCTTCCCATCCCTCCGCCGCGCGCACTTGTCCCCTCCAGACACGCAGCTGGCACACCGGCAGCCGATGGTTTCCGCTTTTTTTTTTTTGCTTTTTTTTTCCTTTGCGGAGCGAACTCTCTCGGGCGCCTCCTGTACGGATTGATGCTTGAAGACTTCGGCTCCCGCCCGGTCTTTTCCTCTAGGGCACCGGGTTCCTCCTGACGCCCAGTGCAGCCGCTTTCCGGGATTCAGCGCCCACATAGCAACCGCAGCGAGTCATCTCCTCTACCTACCTACCTTATCTATCCCTCTCTCTCTCGCTCTCTTTGGCCTCAAGCGTCCTCCTTGCCTTCTTCTCAAGGGAGTCCAGGCCCTGACAACCCTCCTTCCTTCCTTCTCCCTGAGAATCCTGTCCCGGGAGAGCCTGGCAGCCTTGGAGGAGCCTGCATATCCCCTCTCCTGCCCGGCCTTTCGCTGACAAGAGACACCCCACACACACATACACACACAAGCCGGCGCCTTGAATAACCGCTGTTTCTATGCCAGGCCCACCACGAAGAACCGGGTCGAAGCGAGCGAAAGCCGCCTCAGCCCCAAGCGGAGCATCCTCTCAAGTTTCCGAAATCCCCCCCCCCCTTCGATCCTTCACAACGGCCTCGCCTTACCTAAATCCGCGTCGGCAAACTGGCTTTTTTGAGGGGGTCTCCGCGCCGGCCAAAGCTCCCGCAGTGCCGGGGTCTCCGATGGAGGAGAAGCGGGGAGGGAGGCGCGCGAGGGGAGAAGGCGATGGAAGCGGGGGAGGGAATAAGCGAGAGGCGGTGGAGTGGGGGGGGGGGTGGCGAGAAGACGGAAGCAGGAACCCCACCGCCGCTTAAGCAGAGCCGCCAGAAGACTGGAGCCGGGGCGAGACGTTGACAGAACGCGGGCGGAGGGGGGGGGGAGAGAAACGGCGCGCGCAGACACACTCTCCCCGCGCGCCCGAAAGCCTGGCCGATAGGGAAGGAAGTAATCCGTGCTAAGGAACTGTAAAGAAACGAGGGCGCGCGCGAGATGGGCAGGGACGCCAAGGCCTTGGCGCCCGTTGCCTCCAAAAGAGAATAGACCCGAGGGGGCGTGGATTAGATGCGCGTGATGGGAGGGAAGCGACCAATGAAATAAGGGTAGTCTAAAATCTCTATGCAGGAGGAACGTTAGCTTCGCGGCGGCCAAGGAGGCAGTAGCGAGGGGGGAGCGTTGGCAGCACGCATGCGTGTTATAACCCCCGATGTCGTTGCTGGTTTCCCCGGGGGTGCCTGCAACAGCTGGAGGCAACACGTGCGTTCTTGCAAGTGAGCAAAGAGGGCGGGGATCGCGCATCGAACTGCAAGGCACTAGTAGGAAGCGAGTTGTCCGATTCCCCCCCCCTCTCCGGGCGGGCGTGTGAGTTGTGTCTGATACCCTTTGACGGAGTTATCTAACCTCCTTCTAAAACTGGCCAGGTTGACAGCATCTTGCCGGTGGTAACTTCTTGAGTTTCATACAAGGTTTCTCAGCTTTGGCAACTTTTAAGACGGGTGGACTTCAGCTCCCAGAATTAATGAGATCCATATATGCTTATGCTGTGCTTTCTAAGTGGATCTCAATGCAGTGGCAGATTAATCTGGAGAGGTCAGTTTTTCACGGAATCTGGTCCTAACCGTTCAGGAAGTTAACCACCACAGCAACACTTCGAATTGTACTTGAGGTAGATGAAAGTCAGTTGCGGGTGTTTCAGCTGAAATCGTGCTATATTCTCTATAAATAATCCCTTTTAACAATATTTCTTTATTTGTTAAATTTCTTCACCGCTGCCATTCCCTTGACTCTCCCCCGTTTGCAGCAATGGCTTCTGTAGCTAACTATATGCCACATTGCAGAACGGGTGACTTGTTAGTAAATACTGTGTCATTTCCTCTCCAACGGCCAAACCATTATATTCAAATCACATGCTTATTTTTTGCAATACATTTTGTCTGTATTGTATTAAAATACCATATTTGTTATATCCTTCCTGACTGTGAAAACAACGCTCTTCCTTCCTTGTTTTTCGGGGCCCTGACTACTACAGTTCTTCTGAACTGAAGTGTCCAATCCCAGCACATCTTAATTTCTTGATTCCTAAAATATTAGTGCTTGCTTACTGCCAAGATGTCTGTCACTTTGTTGACCTTTTCCCTGTTCATTGTTCTTATGTTTCATGTTCCCACTATAATTATGTCCCTGCATGACAAGATCACAATTAAACATCCCAAAGGCTTTAATGTAACTACATCGTAAACATCATTAGTACTGTAAAAAATCCTCAACTCTTTCTCAGTAGTATGTTGATTGACATCAAGGGATCAAGTTGGAAATCAGTGGACCTTGAGTTCTAGTCCTGCTTTAGCTATGAAAGCCAACTAGGTAACTTTGGGCCAGTCACTCTGTCTCAGTCCAACTCACCTCACTGATTTGTCGTTGTGTGGAAAATAGGTAGAGAAAGGCATACTGGATATGCTCACCAATGTGAATTATTTCTAAAAATAAGGTGGGATATAAATAAATGTCATTCACTTTATCTTACCTATCGATCTGGTCCCAACTACTCAATTGTCTGCAGAGTTGACAAAGTTATAAAGATAGACAAACATGTAATGTTGATTTCTCTCATTTTTTCCAATCTATAATCTGCACTATTTCCATATCTGAGAATTTTATGCAATTTGGACACATTTCTCCTATTAACACACATTATAGATCAATGTTTGCTTAATAGTTGTATTTCTTGTCGCGTTATTTTTCATTGTTTATTGTTCTGTATCTTCTGTTCGTGCACTTTTCTTCCTTTTTATTGTTATAAGCCATCTAGGGTAGCCCCAGAATGAGATAGGAGGCAAATAAATTTAACAAATAAATAAATTAAATAAAGAAATACTTGTGCTAATTCTGTTTTTCCTTTTTCCATAAACATGCTCGATGCATTTTTAAAACCTTTAAAACATAAACAATGAAGGTTAACTGCATTATGGCTCACATTTATTAAGGAAGTGCAAATTTGGGAAGCTAGTATGAGAAAAAAAACAAATAAATATTCTCCCATCCTAGTCCCTCTGTAATGGAATACACACATGACCTTGGGAAAAGGGAAGCAAAGATGCTGCCCAGGAAACAATCAGATAAGAGAGGCAGGAGCCCTCTTGGCTAAGGGTCAGAGAAAGAAATGTAGGGAAACCCCTACCTAATGGATCAAGCTGTTAAATGTGGCAGCAGGAAGTTGTACTTTCTCACTTGCAAGTGTCTAAAAATGGCAGCAGGAAGTTGTGCTTTTTCATTTTAATGTAACTTTAAAATAAAGTAGAATAAGTTTGTTTTGTCATGTTTCCTCTCTGATTTACCTGGAAGGGCTGAGATCACCTGAAATTCCACCAAAATATAATTTATACAGTATATCTTCTGTATGCCCTATCTTCTTTAATATTTTGTTAGAATTTTAGAAGCAGAAAATTAAGGACCACCTTCACCAGCCCTCCTCCCACTCTGAAATTAGATTGCTAGAAATGGGATTGTCTTGATGACGCCTTGGTTTTGAAGTGTCTTCTCAGGGTGGTTTGTGTCATCTCTACTTTATATTCTATTTGGCAACAACCAACTTGTTCTTGGTTTGGTTTTTATTTCCCTGGGCATGTTCCCATCATAGCTAGGTTTTATCCTGATGCTATTTTGTTATTTCAGTTTGTTCTAAATTGATTTAAAATGTTTTCTAGTTCTGGATTTTATTAACAGAAAGACGGAAATAGTGAAAGGTGTTTTCACTGTTAATAGAATAGAAACGGATTAGTTCTAATGAAATACTTTACAGGTTGATTTTGTATGACTTTTCTTATGCATCAATATACAAGTCTGGCAGTCATCTTCTAAACAAATTATTCAGACAATTTGAACCAAAGAAAACAAATGGAACCTGGTAACAGCCATAATACCAACATTACAGGAAAATTTCCTGAGTCTTGGAAATCTATTGTCTCTGATTTCTCTCTGTGGGCTGCCATTTTTAATTTCTTGCCTACTCATGGCTCAGTCCATAAGATACAAAGCTATCCTGTTGTTCAGCCATCAGATATCTCCTCTATATTTGAATGGCACTAAGTAATTTTGTGATAGATCAGAAAAAATATAAAAGTTTATCTTCTGTGCTGATTTTAAAGGTGCTTCTGTGTTTCAGATATTCCAGCAAAAAAATGCCCGTGATGTTTGAGGCACTGTGTATTAATTTAAAACCAAACAGACAAATATATAAAACATGGAAATGAACAAGAGTAATCTAAGCTGCAGGAATCACCTCCTTCAATTACAGTAAAGGCTCTGTGGTGAAATTGTCTCACCCAAGGGAGATAGAGTGCATCTACCTTTAGTTACTATTTATTTTCCCAATGTAAAACTAAGTGATTACATCAATGCCAGGGAGCCAAAGACTGCTTTAAGAGGATAATCAAGTTGTTTGGAAAATAAATTTTGTTATTTCTTCATACTGTATGTATGGGTATCTACAAGGGAAAGAATTCTATGAAAGGCTAAAATGCACTATGTAAAATATTTGTTATAAAGCTGTTATTGAGCACGCGATTTATGTGTAACCTCAAAAAGTAATTCATCATGGAGCTATTGTATATTACCAATATATCAATTAATCTGTAAACTAAGGGCTGGAGCCAATATTAAAATTCAACACTTTCTATTTTACTTACAGAGTTTGCTAACATATAATTAAATCCTTACCGTATAAACAGATTTCTCCTACCATTTCCACAGGTGAAAAATAGTGTACTGAATGAATCTTCCATTTTATTGTATGAATATATTTGTTCTGGGAATTGTTAGGGCTGGATCATTACCTGCAATCTGGTATGAACCAAGTCAAGAACATGAGCAATAGGTTGAATTATCCTGGCTAAGAAAACACTTGACCAAAGGATAAGCATTCTAACCTGTATTACCCCAAAATTGCACAAAGGTATGGAATGACTAACCATAACCATAACCCCGAAACTCTTTGTAGGATGGGTTACTTAGTCAATGGCTACCTTGATTAAGAATATATTTTAAAATGTGTGATTTTCCCCCTTTTGGTACCAATGGGATGACACATTGCACCACAATTGTAACGAAGAATGTGGTGCCATTGATTCGGATAAGATTATTTATTTTAAAATTACAGCATATATAACTTTCCTGTCCTCTTGGTGGTCTGCTCATGATCTGGTTTCACTTTTGATAAAGTATATATAGGCTTCAGAACTATTTCTCAATATTGCTCTTCTGGCATCAATTTATTTAGCTTCAGGCATCTACCTATAAATTTGCTTGTTAAGCATTGAAAGAAGAAAGATTTTAGCTAAGTCAACAGCTTTATTTGATTTACTTTTCTATTTTCTTTTGGCTTAACTCTAGTTTCATTGTTCTATATCTTCTTTATTTTAAGTTAAACCATTTTATGATATCTGGGTTGACACAAAGGCCCATTACATTACATATAAAATTCCAAGAGGCTAATAAAATGAGCATTAAGGCCCATTTCGAGAAGGATGAAAGAAGGAATATTTATCATAAAAGCAACTTGGTATCCAACATGATAAGAAATTAAGAATACAATTAAGAGTACAATGACAATAAAAAATATTAGAGCAACAGTTAGTTATAAATATAGACATATCTAAAAACTTTTAAAGCAGCTGCATATTTCTTTGGGATTGTATAGGAAAACGTGGAGATGCTTTTAAGAGTTGTAAACAGGTGCTAGATTTGTGTGTCTGCTCTAAAACACCCTTTGGCATAGAATCTGAAATGCTAAATTTTCTTTTAAAAAATACATAATAGGGGATAAAGAAACAGTGATTGAAGTTACTCTTATTTTGCTAAAATTGTTCACAAAGATACCCTTAATTATGAAAAGTGAAACTAAGAAGGGAATCTGTTCATCTCCAATTTTTATTAGACTATGCATCCCTTCCTTAAAATAAAGCATCCCTGACTATTGATTATGCTGTTTGGGGCTGATAGGTATTGTAGCCTGGCAGTACAATACCCATAAGCCCATAGATACAAAATAAAGGATCTAGTCTTTACCTGAAATGGTTCTAGATGAAAATTAGGTGCAGGCAACATTCAAAAACAGCAATTATCCATTATATGTTTTTGCTTGGTTTTTTTTAAAGAAACATTAATTTTATGACTCCAGTTAGGGAAATTTAGATAACAGCAGGATGCTTAAAACTTTTATTACCATGTGTTTTTGTATGCAACTCTGTTCTCCTATTTCAGATGGCACTGTGGTGCCTACTTTGAATGCTTATGTCTACATGAAGAGGAAGCATACAGTGTTGATAGCTAGGATGGATGCCAAGAGAAATCACTGGAATCTATGCTATCTAAAACTGTTTTGTAAATGCTTGCACATTCAAGACAAAACTAGTCTTCATAACTATATCTCTGTATAAAGATAACTATATCTTTGCCAAATTGCCATTGTTGCACCTCCTTAATCTTCCTTAGCTTGTGTTAATTCCTCTGTTTACATTTACATCAGGAGCTGGCAACCCTTTTGGCAAACGTGCTGGAAGTGAAGTTCAAAATATATGAAGGAGTTATTCTAGTGTAGATTACTGTAAATAGCATAAACTCTTCCTTGGCATGCTTTGGAGAATTGCTGAGACAAAAAGAGACAAAATTGTGCATAATATTACAACAGCAAGGGCCCAGACTGATTATATGTAATAGCCAGGTCTACAAGAATAATAAATATTGGACCCAAATTCTGTACTAAGTGCAGCCACAAGAAGGGTAGGAAGAATGCTTATCATCATATAATAATAAACATGTTTATTTTTTTACTGTCAGTATCACTGTATCATAAGGTAGACAAAGAATATACAGCAGCACTACAACAGTGCAATTAAAAATAAATAATTAGGCAATTACTGTACAAGGTATAGAAAATCCAACAATCAGATAAATTGGGGGATTCATAAAAGAATAGACTGGCAAATTTCCTTACTACAAAACAGTCACTGCCGATTGGTAAAAAGCTCAAACAGCAGGCAACCTGTATTGATTCTTCTGACAAAAAAGATTAATCCTGCATGTTCAGAACTGCAACTGTCCAATTAGTAA
Organism: Thamnophis sirtalis; assembly: GCF_051295495.1. Classification (NCBI taxonomy): domain Eukaryota; kingdom Metazoa; phylum Chordata; class Lepidosauria; order Squamata; family Natricidae; genus Thamnophis; species Thamnophis sirtalis. The sequence continues at coordinate 106,720,997 of NW_028261381.1, read as the reverse complement.
TATACTAAGCAGGATGGTGGGGCCTTGATTTCTAATTCCAATAGGCCTCAGCTTACGACCAAAATTGAGACCAGCATTTCTGTTGCTAAGCAAAAAGGTAGTCAAGTGAATTATGCCTGGGTTTGGGGGTTTTTGGCCATGGTTATTAAGCAAATCACTGTAATTCTTAAGTGAATCCAGTTTCCTGCCATTGTCTTAGCTCATCGGAAGCTGGCTGGGAAGGTCGCTGATGGTGAACCTGGGACACTGTAACCATCATAAATGCATGCCAGTTGCCATGCACCCAAATTCTGATCACATTACCGTTGAGATGCTGCAACAGTTCTAAGTATGAGGACTGGTCATAAGTCACTTTTTTCAATGCCGTTAAAATTTTGAGCATTTGCTGAAGGAATGGTTGTAAGTCAATGACTACCTGTGCCATATTTTATCAGCCTATGTAATAAGGAACTGTTGCATGTTTGATCGCTGTCAGTAAAAAATATATTTTCCTCCCCTTCATGTGACTCTATGAAGAACCGATGAAGATTCTATGAAATATGCTAGCATATAAAATAAAAGCAACAAAAACAACAAGTAGGAATACTGTGAACTGCTGAAGCATAGTATCACGTAGGAAGCATAGTATGAAGAGTAGGATAAATAAAATATACTGAGAAGGCCAAGTTCACATGAGCTCTGCATCAGATTAATGCAGCAATCACTTGTAGCCAGGGTGTGTTTTCAAGAGCTGAAAGTACAGAATGGTATATTGGCATTCCTCTGAGTAACAACCCAAGGGTGTGGCTGTGACAGGAAACTCATTGTTTTTTATCATTGAGAGTCGTCATTCTTAACATTTGATTACCTAAACAAGGAAGCAGAATTATTACTGAAAAACAAAAAAAGCAGTGGGGAGCTGAAGCGAAGTCCAACTTCCTACCATCTTCCCCACTGAGTTTCCTTGTGGGACGCACACAGCATTCGAAACATTCTTTCTTTCCTGCCTTTTTTTCTTTCTCCCTCTCTCCACCTCCTCCTGTCCTTCTGCACGCCTGCTCTAGGATTCCTCCTTCCCTAGAATTCTCTTACTTATTTTGCATGTGGAAAGCTTGCAAGGAGAAAATCTGAGAAAGAGCAGGAGTTAACCAGTTTAAGGTCGGCAAGCAGGTAAGTGGCTGCTGCTGAGTGGAACTGGGAGTGAGGGGATACATGAGAGATGCATGGGTTTGGAAGAGAGTGGGGGTGAACTAGAAATGGTGCATGGGTCAGAGAGGGCACAAGGGTAGGTGCCTTAGGTCAGGAAGGGTATCTGGGGACGCACTGCATGGGTCAGGGATTGCATAGAGGGGGCCAGTGTAGGTCAAGAAGGTACCTAAGGATCATGGTACCATAGTATAAGAAGTGACACATTATATGTGGGATACATAGAGGGAAATGCAGAGTGCATGGGGTCACAGGTGTGAAGTTCCTCAGGAATGGAACATGGGAGACATAAGGTAGTTGGAAAGGGTGGGGGGGTGCTTCAGAGTGTGCAAGAAGAGAAAGCATGTGTGGTGTGGTGCATGTCATTGGGGGTGCCCAAGAGGTGCTGCACAGGTCAGGGAAGGCACACTAGGACAGTTTGGGGAAGGCTTGTAGGGGGTGGCATGGGCCAAGATGGATGCATGGGGGTTCCTTTCCTGTCTCTCCCTCCCCTGTCTACCAGCAGGTAAGTGACTGCTGGTAGACAGGGGTGAGGGTGAGGGATGCGAGATTACCTTGGAAATTTATCACAGAACATTAAAAATGAAGATCACATAACCACAGCAGCAGCCCAGCCACAGCCAGTAGCACTAAAGCAGGCACAACCTCCCAAAATTTCATTCCCCTGGGAGCCAAGGATCCCAGGTTTTGAACACATTCTGAAAATTGCCCCATTTGAGACACCTTGGTTCAAAAAATGTTTCTCTATGATACACTGTTTCATCCAGTTAAAGATCATGAAAACAAACATTTAGTGTTTAGTGTATGTAAATTAACGGATTCTCCTAAACTGGTATCATCCAGATGTACTAGTACTCTTAACAGTTCATTTTAGTCATGAAGTTTTAAGAGTTCGATCCCAGGATTCTGAGAGAACTAGTTTGGGAAAGTTCGGATAATCCCATCTAATTTAGCAAGAAAACAAAATGGAAGTTTTCATTGTTATTAACAAACCATGGCACTACTATTGCTTTCTGTGATGCCTACCACCCAGGAACGCACATGCAAACAATCTTGGCTCCAGTCCTAGCCTGAAGATTTGAGTTGGTCCATTATCTAAACATTCTCCATCCATTTCTTCAAACTGATGATCTGGTTCACATCTACACATAGAGAGATTGTAGAGGCTCTTAGTGTAGAGGATGTTTCTCTATTCACTGAAAATGTGAATACTGAAACACACAAAGCCCTGTAGTCCTTAAGCATTCAAATTCTGATGATAGTTCAGCCATTCAGGGTCAGCCCAAAAGATGGCAGCTTAGTCAAAGAATACCGTTGGTACTCTCCTCAGAGCTTTTATGGATAGATAAATAGTAATTGCATAAATAGCTCATTGCTTTACTGCAGACTATGCATGCAGGTTGTAGCCCTTTCACATAATAAAAGGACAGAGCGTTCTGATCACTATGTAACATTCAGGCCATACAACATTTGCTTCAATAGGCACTGAAATATTTTTTTATTATTATTCCTTGAGTCACCTGCTCAGTGACTCTAGCAGTGAGATCATAAAAAGACTTTCCTGTTACCTTGACAAGGAGGTGAATAGTGACACCAGCTTCTTTTAGTGCATGATTATTACCATTCCTTGAGCAGAGTGAGGATTCCAGGATTGTCATCCAGAATCCAGTAGCCATTTTATCCAGCCATGGTGACACGCTGGTCAGAATGCAGTATTGCAGGCTAATTCTGCTGACTGCCGACTGTCAGCATTTCAGCAGTTCAATCCTGACCAGTTCAAGGTTGACTCAGCCTTCCATCCTTCCGAGGTTGGTAAAATGAGGAGCCAAATTGTTGGGAGCAATATGCTCACTCTATAAACTGCTTAGAGGGGACTGTGAAGCACTGTGAAGCAGTATATGGTCTAAGAGTTATTGCTATTGCTATTTTGGAATTTGTTCTGATTTTTGTTCATCTACAGTATTCTCTGATTACAGTTTCAACTGAACAATAAGCAGCAGTTTTCAAAAGGAGTTCTACATGAGTGCATTTTCAAACAGCAGAGTGATGAAATTAAACGCACTGTCCATAAATGTAAAAAAAAAATCAAACCTAAGATGTCTGATTGCAGAACAGGAGATAATAATCCTGAAGTGCCTCCTTCTTTTGGAACTACTTCGAAGCCATTTCCTCCACTAAAACACACTTGTTACATAACCATGGTTGGAATACTTACATATAATCATTTCAGACAAAAAGCTTTCATATATTGCTAGACTGCTACAATTAGTGTTACTCTAATGGAGCCTGTACCAGCCAGGCACCATCCTGTTAAATTGGAAATATAATTCTTAGAATCTCACATCTAAAGGGCTCCAGGTTGATTGAGACTTTCTATGATGAAACCATTTTATAGGAACTTTGAAAATATCTGTGGTTTAAATTTTATTCGGTTTTGCTTATGCATGACCAAAATGGAATTTTTTATAGTAATAAGCACGAGGGTAATTTGCGCATGAGCAAAATGGTGTATATAGTTGTCTTTTTTATTCTTCATAACAACCTGGTGTAATAGACTGCAAGACAATGATGGGCTTGAAATCATCTGGAGGTTTCATTGGTGGAACAAGATAAAACCTTGGTTTTCTCAATAAGGATGGAGATAGTATCATGAATGGGTTAACATGGTTCGTGCTCTGATTGGACTGAGTCTGATTATTAATTAATTTTTGGCCTATATAACCTGCCTTGTGAGTGTCCCCACCCAGTTTTCTGACTCAGTCCATTCTGGGACAATCATATTATCCATTCCTTTCTTCAAAAATTGGTGAATTATTCTGCTGAACTTCATTTTATGTGAGTTTGTGGCTGCAGCCATTATATTAGTGGGTTTATTATCGCCACCCACTGGCCACTGGGACTTATCCCACAGCCCTGTCTCTGTCTCCATAAAGGGCGGCACCTTGCCTTGTAGCCTCTCCGCGGTCTGTGGCACTTTAAATTGACTGAAGGCCTGTCCCGCAACTCCGGCTGCAAGGCTTGTCACGCGCTAGCGCAGGTCGGAACACCTGTCGGATTCAACGACGCATCCCTCGGCGAGGCTGCTCCAGTTACGGCAAGGATCGCAGCACTGACGCAAAGCCACCCAACACTTCTCTTGGATGGCCGAGACCATGCTGAAGGCTGGGACATCAATGGGAGGCTTAGTGCTCTTGAGTGCGAGGTCTGGACATTACAGAGCCAGGGATTGTTAGAAAGAGCACAAACAGGAGGTGTGGTCGCCATTTTGTATTGGGCGGAGCTTCGCTAAAGGAAGCCATTTTGAATTGCTTTATTGCAGTCAGAGCGCGATGGCAGACAGTAATGCTACAGAGATCTCTAGTGAGGCTCTCAAGGCTATGGAAGAGCCTACCCAGGGACTTCTTCTGGTAGGTCAGGCCCCTCGCTCACCAGCCAGGCCTTCATCTACACAGGCAGTCCCGGAGGATAAAGCCAGTAATAAGACCTCTTCTTCCTCATCGCACAGGGGGTCTAAATCTAAGAAGGCAGCCAAGGCCATGACTAGGACCAAACACCTGGAGAAGCAGGGGCATTCACCTAGGCGCACAGAGAAGGGGGAGGTCCCACATTATCACCCCAGCCCATTGCCCCGTGGATGCCCTTTGCTGCCCCTGGCCCAGGGGTCTTCTGTATGTCTTCCCCCCAGTGCCCTTACTAGCCAGGGTGATCTGCAAGACTATCAGTGTGGGAGCAGAGCTCATCCTTCTGGCGCCCTACTGGCCACGACGGCTGTGGTTTGCCGACCTTCGAGCACTATCGGTGGAGAGACCTTGGAAGATTCCAGCAGACAGGGCCATTTTTCGTCAGGGGTCAGTGGAACATCCGGAACCTCAGGGGTTTCAACTGACCGCCTGGCGATTGAGCGGTGCACTCTCCAGGGGGGTGAACTTTCAGCCAGGGTTATAGATACCATTCAGGCGTCAAGAAGACCGTCAACTGTTCGCATCTTCAACGCCACCTGGAAGATTTATTGTAATTGGTGTCAGTCTAAACACATTGTTCCCACTGAGTCCTCCGTCTCCCAAGCCCTGGAATTCCTTCAGGACAGGTTGGAGAAAGGGTTGTCCCCTAACACTGTCAAAAGACAGGTGGCTGCCCTTAGCACTATTCTTACCTGGGGGGGACAGCCCCTATCTCATCATCCACTGGTGAAGAGGCTCCTGAAGGGGGCCACCAATTTTCGGCCTCCAGCAGTGCATCGCTACCCTTCATGGGACCTCATACGGTGGTGGAGGCACTTACCGGGCCTCCATTTGAACCTCTACGGGAGGTTCCCATGAGGATACTTACCTGGAAGGTTGCCTTCTTGGTAGCGATAACATCTGCCAGGAGAATATCAGAGTTACATGCCGTTTCGGTGCGGGATGATTTATGCAGATTTTATCCCGACCGCATAGTACTATGGCTGGATTTTTCATTTGTGCCCAAGGTGGGGTCCTGGTTTCATAAGGCACAGGAAGTGGTTTTTCCCAATTTCTGCCCCTCCCCAGTACACCATTTAGAACAACAGTGGCATACGTTGGATGTGCACTGGGCACTTGAGATTTACATTCAATGCACAGCGGAGTTATGACGTTCGGAGGCACTATTTGTTTCCGTTTTAGAATCTTCATTGGGTAAGAAGGTATCAGTGGCCACCATAGGGAGGGAGGTGCGTAAATGCATCACAATGACCTATGAGGCTCGTCAGGAGTCAGTGCCGGAAGGTGTTACTGCCCACTCTATGAGAAGTGCCACTATCCCTGCGGCGTGGGCCACCCAAGCATCTCTAGACGAGATCTGCAGGGTGGCGGTTTGGGTGTCTCCTTCTCCTTTTATTAAGACTTATAAATTGGACAAATTCGCATCCATCGACGCAGCATTCGGACGCAGGGTTCTACAGTCTGTTGGTTCTCAGGGCTTCGGTTTGGAACAGTCTACGGCCCACCCTTGAGTGGCCAGGCTTGGGTATGTCCCATTCATGGATGCTATCTCCACTCTTATTGAGAAAGGGCGTTGGTACTTACCTGATACACCTCTTCTAATAAGGTGGAGATAGCATCAGGGCCCACCCATGTCGAAGAACTGTTTCTTCTTGTCATTATCTGCTTGGTACAAAGGGTGATTGGAAGTGTTCAATTTCTCCTGGTTGTAAGTTACCTTGGTATGCAAGTAAAGTTTGGTTGGATAACACATTGAGTCTGTGTTTATTTACTTTGCCGGAAAGCTGGGTGGGGACACTCACAAGGCAGGTTATGTAGACCAATAATTAATTAATAATCAGACTCAGTCCAATCAGAACACGGACCGTGCTAACCCATTCATGGATGCTATCTCCATCTTATTAGAAGAGGCATATCAGGTAAGTACCAACGCCCTTTCTATTCTTGTAAGAAATCTATCCTAGCATTTGCATTATAGTATACTAATCTATCACAATAGATGTGCAATAGATATCACATGCATATTTTGGGAATAACATTACTTTCTTTTTTATGTCAAGACAAAGGAATTTAAACTATTTCCATATATTAAACCACTGTAAATTAAGTCTATTCTATTTATATGTCGTATTTCCTTGAAAATTTGAGAACAAGGTTGTGTACATATTTATTACACTAGGTGACTCATAATCCTTGATGAGAACTGATGAATATGAAACTAATCAGTTACTTCACTCTAGGAGTGACATCTGCAAGCTATAAGGGTGTGGTACAATCAAGCAAAACCAATTTAACATATGAACTTGGTGGGTGGATCTAAAATTACTGCAAACTATTATGACAGTTTTTTTCTTTCACTTTTGCATTATTCTGCACTAACGAAAGATAACGTCGCTGACAAAAGAAGTACTACTTTTGTTATTTGATTGATTGGGATTGTTCAGTTACAGAAGAAGGTAATGTTAACACAACGTTTGGTCTGTATATTGGGTCTTGATGGCTTTGGCCATTTTCCCCTGCTGCTCCATTGAGTGACGGGTAACAACAGATCTTTGTTAGAATCATGGGGGAGGGGCAGGGATGAGATTTTAGCAACTGTTTCACTGCCCGGTTGCTGGGTGGGCATGGCCATGGTGGGCATGATCTACTGCACCAGGCGTGGGGGGTATTTTCACCCTGCCCGGGCTCCAGAGGCTTTCCGTGAGCCCCCGGGAGGGCCACAACAGCCTCGCCTGGGCTCTGGAAGCCCTCCAGAGGCCGGAAATAAGCACATTTCTGGAGTTCCAGAACTTCCAGGAGGCCCATTTTTTGCCCCCCTCCAGAGCCTCTGCATGGGCCCTGCACTTACCTGGCATCCAAAATGGGCCGCATGGAGACTCCTGGGAGGGGCGGGGAGGGGTGGGAGGGAACAGCCAGTCTTGCAACTACCTGTTGGGTGAACCAGATGTAAAATTAGCATCCAGTTCACCCAAACCAATCCTAACCAGCTGAATTCCACCCCTGGGTAGGGGGTGGGATTCCACTGGTTTAAGCTCTGGACACCCACATTGTTTTGAGACCACCATGCAAATATCTTTCCTGCCTATTTCCAAATACCAAGAGAAATCTCTCTGAGTCAGTCTGTGTTCCTTCTTTAGCTGATCAATAGGTAAACACAAAGACTGAATAGTTATTCCATCCATAACTCATTCCCTGAAGTAGGAAGAAACCTAGGGAAGCAAGAGTCTCTACTCTCAAAAAAGGTAGGGCGGGTCTCTTTTCCCAAAAATGGAGCATGGTATTTTGGGAAGGGAGGAGCGGAAGGTAGGTAGGTAGGTAGGTAGGTTGGTTTTAAGATGCCCTGGCTCCTGATATCAGTCCTTTCTTACATTTAGCAATCTTCGGAGATTAAATGAGAATGTACTACTTTTGAAGCCAGGCATTTTTTTCAGTATATCTAAGTGATATGGTATAAGAGAAACTTCAGGAATAAGAGGGTCTTGGATGATGGAGAGGAAAGAAGAAAATATTAATGTTTGTTTGACCCCAGGATGTGGGACAAGCTGGGGATTCCCACCAATGAAAACCTAAGCCACCCACAAGCTCTATTTAGGTGAGTGAGAGAGAGAGAGAAATCAAACATTGTTTTGAAATGAATCAGCCCAAATGTAGGGAGGGGGAAACCCCAATCCAGCTCTAAAAAGAAAAGGGTGGTGTTGAGCAGTGTGGTGGAGTTAAAATCACCTTTAAACTCACTCAACAGTTCAAAAATACTTAGTCTTCTCATGCTTTTCACGGTGACTTAAACTCAGAAAATTGGGTCCATTTTCTTAAAATTATCACTTTTGTGAGCAGGAGGTGTTCTTACATTTTACTGTTCACGGCTTCTTCTCGGTGACACCTGAAAATGCCATGTATCAGTCCCTGAGTATGAAAGGCTTATCTGCTCTAACAAATAGAGCTTAGGTGCTGCGCTCTGTCCTCTGATACAGTTTGGCCGCATTTCCTGAAGGGAATGGAAAATTGAATACGTCAGGTGGTAGCATTTGTTTACCAATTCGCATTCAACTCTCAAGGGCATGTATTGTTTCTGAATGCATAGTAGCTAGTAAGTGATACTGTACAGCATGGCATCAAAAACAGGTTTGTGAAGTATTTGACAAAGTAACAGTCTCCATTAGGAGGCTATCTTTGCTGATCTTGAAAAGATAAATACAGGTAGTCCTCGACATATGACCACAATTGAGCCCAAAATTTCTGTTGCTAAGTGAGATATTTGTTAAGTGAGTTTCCCCCCCCCATTTTATGACCTTTCTTGCCACAGTCATTAAGTGAATTGCTGCACTTATTAAATTAGTAATGATTGTGGTTTTTTTTTAAAGCCTTTATTGAAAATTTAAAACATTAAAATACAAATACCGTATTTTCACGACCATAAGCCGCACTGAAAATCCTAAAATTTTATCAAAAACCAGCAGTGCGGCTTATAACCCGGTGCGCTTTATGTGTGAAAAAAGATAGAAAATCTCTCCCTCCCGACGCTCAAACTTGAAGCTCGCAAGCATGCACACGTCCCTCGGGTCTCTCCCTTCAACCTCGCTACTTTCTCAGTCGGAGACCGGGGGGCGAGCAGAGAGCCACCCAGTTCCCAGCCCCTATAGACTGAGCTGTTCCGTCACCCCCGCCGCCGCAAGAAGGGACGCAGCCCTTCAGGATTTGCCGGCGCCGAGCACCCCATCCGCCCCGGCAGTCGCCCTGCCTAACTCCGCTCCGCGCCCCAGCCGGCTCTGCGCTGCCGGTCAAGGGCGCGCGGGTGGCCGGTGCGGCGCCGGTCTTCCCAGCACACCACGCCAGCCGGGCAAGAGCCGGGAGAGCAGCGGAGCCCGAAGCCTCCCGCGCCAGAAACGTCCCGCTAGCGCTAGCCGACGCCTGCCACGTGCGCCCACCCGCCCGCCTCAGGGACCGCAACCCGGGCGCCCTGCCCGCCGCCGCCCGGTTTGGCTTCCCTGGCCGCGGCGCCCCAGGCCCCCGCGCTGGCGATCTCCCGGGGTGGCGAGGCTGCGCGGGGCCGCTCAGCGGAGGAAGGCGGCCGCCTGGCGGGAGAGGCTCGGCCGAAAGGTGCTGGGGCTGGAGCCGCAGAGCCAGGCATGCCTTCCGCCCGGGAAGTCCTGCCCCTTCATCCCTGAAGGCCGGCGCGCGGTGAGGGGGGCCGGCGTGGGGGCGAAAGTACTTTACACATGCTCCACGGTCGCCGCGCTCTCCGTCCCAGCCTTCGCCGAAGCCGGCGGGCTGCCTCCCGAAGAAGCCGCCGGAGCGTCCCAAGCCAGAAAATGCCCCAACTCGGGCAGACGGAGTTCCAAGTTGCAACCTGCGCACGTGATTCGATGAGGAACCAAGGGGAGCCGGGTCTCTGAGCGCGGCTTATAACCCGGTGTGCTTTATATGTGGAAAAAGTTTAAAAAATTAACGTTAATTGATACTGCGGCTTTTAATCCGGTGCGGCTTTTGGTCGTGAAAATACGGTATCTTTAAAAATAATTTTGTATAAGTTGACATTCTTTTTGACAGTACTATCATAACCATTTGTTATTCAAATACATTTTTATACATTCCTAATTATTCCTAGATCTATACATCTAAGTTTCCAAGCTATACATTTCATATTCCTATTATTTATCCATTGATACCAGTTTTCCCAAACTGTATAATACTCTGATTCTTCCTTGTCCCTTAACTCCAATGTGAGTTTATCCATCTCTGCGCAATCAAGAATCTTTTGGATTATCAAACAATCTGTCAGCATGGTATCACTTTTCCAACATTGTGCAAGTGGTTATGCCCAGAAGCTAAAAAAAATATTGGACTAAAATACAAAATTGGTTACAGGAAATCCCAAATACCCAAATAGAGCTCAAAGCAGAATTGTTCCTACTGAGGATTATTAAGGGAAAGTATACGAAAGAGATAAAATATTTAATTTTGCATATCATTACAGCAGTCAGAATAGTAATGATTGTTAAGTGAATCTGGCTTCCCCATTGTTGGAAGTTGGAAGGGACTTTGGAGGTCTTCTAGTCCAACCCCCTGCCTAGGCAGGAAACAGTATAGGGTTTCCTGCCTAGGCAGGGAGTTGGACTAGAAGACCTTCAAGGTCCCTTCTAACTCTGCTATTGTATTATTGACTTTGCTTATCAGAAGTTTGCAAAAGGTGATCAAATGACCCTGGGACACTGCAGCTGTCATAAATATGAATCAGTTGCCAAGCATCTGAATTTTGATCACGTGACCAGGGGGATGCCCCAACAATTGTAAGTGTGAAAAACAATTATAAGACACTTTTTCAGTGATACTGTAACTTCGAATGGTCACTAAACGAAATGTTGTAAGTTGAGGACCACCTGTACGTGAATGATTTTGCTCTCAGTTTAAAACTTTTTCTTACAAAGAATATGTCATTGCCTCACCAATAAGGAAATTAGTCCTTTCAAAGCTCCATAACATTGGGGAAAAGATCATCTAAACCTGGGGTCCACAAACTTGGCAACTTTAAGACTTGTAGACTTCAACTCCCAATTCTGGGAGTTGAAATCCACAAGTCTTAAAATTGCCAAGTTTGAGGACCTCTGATCTAAACTATTTAAAAAACTACCGGTATTTCTTTAAAAACAAAACTAACAACATAATTTTACTTCAACAATAGTCTCATAAAATATACCATGCAAGTTAGATTTTCCAATCACATAAAACCAGCATTTAGAATTTTTTTGATTGTATTCATATATTGTTAATCTCTGTTTTATCTTATATTTTGGAATTATAATTCTCAAGAAAAGAAAGATTTTAGAATAACAGAATAAAAAAAAAATCTGCAACTCAATCTCAGTTTGAAGGTAAAATGAACCAGATGTTTTTCAGTGCTGATTTCCACCAAGTGTGCTGGTATATTCTATTGCTATTGATTTTGCTTGACCTCTCCAAGCAATCAAGATATGATCTATTGCATATTTGGGATTGTATGCTAATTTGGGATTCTGATTTGGAAAGAAATAATCAAAATCCAGGAAAATCTTGGGATGAGATAGTCTTATTCTTTGGTACAGTCACAGGCAGATGTTAACAACATAACAGGCGATTAACAATAGAGGAAAGAAATAATATTTATAAAGCTTCTTATTACTTTAGGTAATTATGGCATACATGTACCTGTCCAAAATAATAAAATATTAATATGTTGAACTCTTCTCAATACTGGTAGAATTGTTAATATGAACAGTGTAAATGTTTACTTCATTCGTTGTTTTGCTATTTTGTAGCATAATAAGTTTTGAAAGACTGTGTTCTCTAAAATGGTAATAGAATTTATTTCCATTTGCAGTAGCTTGTTTAAATCTAATGTGAAGTTAATTGACTCTATTGCAATTTTGATATGTGACTTTCTTCTTGTCTTTTTCAACAAAAAGTCAAGAAGAGAACATTACAACACACTTTATTCATTTGTAGACTCTTGAAATGTGTAAAAGTTTTTTTTTTAAATGCTTGGAGGTTAATTAATGTGGGCATTAGCCAAAAGTGAAAATGTTTTAATGAAATTGAAGCAGGCTACCATGCTGTTGTAATTGTTTTCTAATGTTATAGGGAAATTGCTTGACCAAATTATTGGAAGGTTCTTCAGATCATTTACTGCAAAATTCTGCCTAGCTACAGAGGAAATTGAGGAATGAATGAACATTACAGATGAACTATATATAGGCTTATGAACATTTAAAACTCAGGACTGAAATCAGCTTAAGTGTAATTTAATCCTTTTATTTAAAACTCGATTGAGGATTATGGGACTAGTAATATCACAAATATAGAAGAGTCCAAGTTAGGGAAGGTTTAATAATGAAGAAAGTAATGAACTTTTATTAGAGAGAACAGGGTTCAAACGTCTAGACAAGCATTAATTTACACATATGGCCTTTAACAGTTATATGGTCTTTTTAGCTTAATTTACACCGTGGCTTGGAGAAATGTCGTAATCTCATTTAGTTTGGATTAATAATGCAAAGGGAATTAAATGGGGAGGAAAAAAAATCCTTAAAATTATCAAGCGAATCAGAATACCACAGATGGGGAAGGGAATTGTGGTGTCTGATCAGTGATGTCATTTTCTAGCTCCATTTTAGTCTGACTTCTGGACTGGTTTTGGAACAGAAGTTGTTGTGATCACCCACTATGAACTTCCTTTACATACAAAGAGTTTTTGGGGTGAATAGAATAAGAGAATAGGGAATAGAGAATAGAGAAAGAAAATTGAGAATCGAGAATCGAAAATTGAGAATCGAAAATTGAGAATCGAGAATTGAAAGTAGCGTAGAGCAAAGCAGAGCAGAGCAGAGCAAAGCAGAATAGAACAGAACAGAACAGAACAGAACAGCTTTATTGGCCAAGTGTGATTGGACACACAAGGAATTTGTCTCCAGTACATAAGCTCTCAGTGTATGTACAACAACAAAGTAATATAAGCATAAGATACCAATAGTAGAAAATATGAGCCTAGCCCAGCTTTTTTTTGTCTTCAAACTGATATATACTGTAAGGTGCAGCTGTGTATGACAAGAATCGTGTATCATCAATTATGCATGCTGTGAGATTACAATCAGTTGTATGTGGGTTACTTTTAACGGCAGTATGAAAATTTCAGACTGTCAAAAAGGAGCTGCAAGGTATGACTGGTCCATACGAGCCCAGTACTTTGTCATGTTGCTTGTCTATTTTCAAGTCCCAAATGCTGTAATATATTGTTTCTTTAAGGTAGTTGTAAGTATAGTGATTGTGACTTAGCAAATGCACAAATATAAATTAATGTCTTGGCTTTTTACCAAAAAGTTTGCTCCTTAGCTATTTCCCTTCATTCTTGTCCTTCAGGCCTTGATCATAAAAATTTATCTTGAGAAGACTTGAATGCTTCAGGCTTCTTTCATAGTTGTAGAAGCAATAAACTTCATAGTGTTGTCTTCCAAAGCCCTGGGTAGCTTGGGGTCAAAATATCTCAAGATTACTTTCATTCATCTACCAGGGCTCATCCTCCAATTATTTCCTCTGGGTACCACAGCCAGCTGAAGTGGAGCGAGAGGTTTCCAAAGCCTTTTCAACTATAGGGCCCAATTACAGCATATTCTCCCCAGGCAAGGGTATTATTTCTATGCATTTCAATAGTGTGGTACTCAGTGGGATGTTGAATGGCCCACTTTGTATTGGGCCAATGTATTGCATACTTAAAGAGTTCAGTACTGTAACTTCATGATATATATATTTTTAAAAACCCTAGAAATTATGTCATAACTGATTGGCATTAGGGGTAAAGCGTTAAAAATGTGTGTTAATTGTTTTACAGATGGCATTTAGTTCCTAAAAAAATGGTTTCTATGTATTTGAACTTACAACCTAAATGCTGGAGATGCGATTGTATGGACGCTACATATTTTCATATATGGTGGACTTGCAAAAAGGTTAAGGCATTCTGGATAAAAATATGGTGGATTATACAAAATGTTCTTAAAAAAAGGATAAAGTTTACCGCTCAGCTATTTTTGTTAGGTATAATTACTGACTGTACAGCTGTAGAGATCAACTTGATTTTGCACTTGATAACTGCAGCTAGATTGTTGGTGGCGCAGTACTGGAAGAAGGAATGGACATTGAAAGTTACAAATTTAGCAGAGGTGGCTAAAATATCTGCATATCTTAAGGACTATTCAAATGAGAGATATAAACGAGACTGGAAAAAATGGTTTGACTATATTCAAAATAAATATGGGTCTAGGAAATTTCAGATAGCTTATGATTAAGATCAGGAACGATACAAATTGTTTATAGTTAGCCTAGCAAGGAGGAGCTAAGCTCAATTTAAAGACGTTATTAATTTTCTACTCTCTCTTTAAGTATATTTTAAACTGTTTTTGTTAAAGATTTATACCTTGTATATGGGAAGTCAGGGGCGGGGAAGGTTGGGGGGTTGGGGGGGAGGGAGGGAGGGAAGGAAGTATACTAGGTTGGAGGAGGGGGGTTGGATTTTAAGGTAATATGATTGTACATGTATACTGCTGTGCCTTATTTTTTCTTTTTTATGTATATTGAAATGGAATTATAAATACCATCAACACAAAATGGAGTTTGCTCAGAAGCTGAAATACACCAAGTGAATTAGAGGAAGAGTGGGAAGCAGAGGAGAGAAGAAAGATAGGAAGAGAGGGATAGGAGAGAGGGTAAGGGGGGGGGAGATGAGGTGTATAAGGAGGAGTGGTAAGACGGAGAGAGGAGAAGGAGAAAGGAAGGGGAAGTAGAGTAGAAAAGGATGATGGAGGGAAAAGGGGAGGTAGAGAGGGGGTGGAGAGAGGTGGAATAAAATGTCGGATAAGGTATAAATATGGTGTATGGAGAGCAGAAGAGCCAATAACCGGTTTTTGTTTTTTTTGTTAGTTGATGGCAAGATGAATTGATGTAATTACTTAATAATACAACATGATATTGGCTATGTAATAGTATACATGTGATTATACGTTATGGAAATGGAAAATAAAAAAAATATGGAAAAAATGTTTGTTAATTCTCTGCATCATGAGCTCCACACTAGGATTTTAAAAAAAAACACCTAGAAATGTCATGAAGCCAGATTTTTTAAAAATTAGTACGATTGTGTTCATTTACTGTTCACATTTAATGTCTAGGCAGTATAAATGCAAATAAGCTTGTCAGGTAGTGAGCAAAATCTCAAAGAACCTCTTCATGTGCTGCTACACGAGTGCTGAAAAGAGGTAATATATGCTTTGGAACATAAGCTGTGTTGATTGGACATCATTCTCCAGTTGAAGTTCCATCAGAAAATCAAACCATCAATCCTAGACCCATCAGTTATGCTCCCTCATTTCCCCTCAAGAGCAATTTATTCCTTTGAGGCCTACTTAGTCACTGAATGGTGCTCATGGCAGTTTATAACAGTGAAGTACAAATTAAATACTGTACATCCCAGAAACCATAACATGGAAACATTTTACCAGACTGATGTAAATTATCTACTCACTATGATATTTAGTGCTTGGGATTTTATTTCAAAGCACTTCCTTCAGTGATAACTACATGAAGGCAGGGTATTATGGTGGTTATGGTAGTTCTCCTTTTGGTCACCATGGTTGGTGTTGGGGTGGGGGAGAGAAATGTCAAGCCAGCCCTCAGATTCTTACTTGGTAGGGGGTAGCTTGGGGTTCAACACTCTTACCTTTCCTGATGTCATCTACATGACATTGCTGAGTGACGTAATCTGCTGCCACAGTATCTAATAGCATTTGCATAGTAATGGTACTCAGTTGTTCATCTCTTCCATGGGCCAATCAAACAATGCTCTCAAGCAGTGGTAGGATTCAAAATTTTTTACTACCGGTTCTGTGGGCGTGGCTTGGTGGGTGTTCCTTGGTGCGCATGGCAGGGGAAGGATACTATAAAATCTCCATTCCATCCCACTCCATGGGAAGGATACTGCAAAGTCCCTATTTCCTCCCGATCAGCTGGGGCTTGGGAGGCAGGGAACAGATGAGGGTGGGGCCAGTCAGAGGTGGTATTTACCAGTTCTCCGAACTACTCAAAATTTCCACTACTGGTTGTTCAGAACTGGTCAGAACCTGCTGGATACCATCTCTGTTCTCAAGGTCATATCCCAATGACTGGAAGCTGCAAAGGAGCAGCTGGGGAGGAACAGGCTTAAATTCATTACTGATAAAATGGCTTAGCTGACAGTTTTCAACTTCCCTGGTATGAGGGACATCTTTTGTTCTGGACGGGTTACTTCAGAGAGTACTGGTGCACAATTTTAGGGTCCTTCTGATTCTCAGTCCAGCTTAAAAATCAGTTAGCAGCTGCAGCAAGACAGTCTTGAACTATGTCTGTGGCATGAATTCCATTTTTCCCTGGCTCAGGACTTTCTTCTCACAGACACTCTTGCTTTAATCTCCTCATGTTTAGACTGTTGCATGCCCATGTGATACCTCTGCTGTGCAAGTTGCGCTGTTGAGCTCCTCAATACAACTCAATGTGTAGATAGAAAACTATAAAGCCCATCATAGCATACAGGCTGGTTACCCGAGGGACTGCTTTTCTCCCATTGTTTCTGCCCAGCCTATAAGATCCAGCAGAATCCAGTTCTCATCCTTCAAACAATGTCATCTAATGAGTGCTAAAAAGCACATCTCCTCTGTCACGGCACCTGTTTTCTGGCCCTGGAATGTGGTCTTGTTTTTTGATGTTCTCTATGATGAAATCTTTTTGGTTTCTTCCTGAGAATTGTGGGGAGCACTGTTTGATTTATTGTAAGCCACATAGAGTTATTTGAGTTGCGCATTACTATAAATTTGATTTTAAAAGTAGACAAACATAAATATAGCACTGTGGTATGCAGCAGGTTCTGACCAGTTCTGGAGAACTGGTAGCAGAAATTTTGAGTAGTTCAGAGAACCAGTAAATACCACCTCTAACTGGCCCCACCCCCTCTCTGCCTCCCGAGTCCCAGCTGATCGGGAGGAAATGAGGATTTTGCAGTAACTTTCCCCTGGAATGGGGAGGGAAGGGAGATTTTACACTATCCTTCCCCTGCCATGCTCACCAAGCCATACTATGCCCACCAAGCCACGCCCACAGAACCGGTAGTAAAATAATAATAATCCCACCACTGATCTTATATAAATCTTTGAAGTCACATTTTCTCAGGCTCACAAGACCAAACCTGGACAAGAGCATATGTGGACTTCAGCTACCAGTTATCAGGCATTTATAACACACACTTCCTCATGAGCAGAATCTTATTTAGCTATGCAACCATCGCCAAATGACAGACGCATGCAGTGATGAAGAAGTCTAATCCAGGCTTAAGAGTATATGTTCAAAGCAGGAGACACATTGAGCAGGTGGCAGCATAATGGTTATCTCTAAATCTTAATCATGAAGAGAAACATGATTTGGATCACGACCCTATTATTACTATGATTATGATTACTTACTAATACCACTTCTAATGAAAAGCCAAGAATAGGTGAGGCAGAAAATTGCCTATAAAGTGGCTCAGCTGGAATCTAGCCATTTCAGAAGCAATATTTTTCTTATTATACTCTACACTGGACACTACTTCTACTAATCTGAATTTGTATCCTTGACTCCCCACCCCCCCCCACAGACTACTCTGAAGACAGAAGTTTTGATTCACATAGCAGGGTTGATAAAAACAGAGCTCCCACTTAAAAGAGCTGGGGGAGAGGGGGTTGAGAATAATGTGGCTTGAAATGCTACAATTAGGGATCACATGTAGTTTAGCCTAAGCCATTTCTGCTTCCCATAATGGCAGTTAATAGAGACGCCACTGCTGGAAATTCTGGAAATTTACCACTAATAGGAGTGCATGTCATGAAAACATATCATGATATATTAGGGATGGCTGAGTAATCTGAGTGAATATGTACAAATGCCCATTGTTCATATAGAATGAAAGAACAAACTATACCAATATAATTCTCTTATAACTATTGGGGAGAATATCAAGGCACTTCTCTGGATCTTTTTTTCTTCTGAGGCTTTTCAACTTTTTTTCTTTTTTTCTTTTTCGCTTTGTCTTTGCTTTTTCCCCCTTCCTTACTTTATCTTAGTTTTTATTAGTTTTTAATCTTCTTTTTAAAGGTTTAAATAAAAATCATACAGCTATAAATGACTTAGATATACAGTAGGCATATATACCTATATTAATGTGCCCATTTTCTTAAGAGGCTCTTGAAACTGGCAGACGTGATATGCACTTGGTCATGGATGAGCCACAGTATTGCTGATGAATCAGGTAGTATGATTGAAGAGCTCTTTCATATTGGGAATAAGCCAAGATGAAGTCATCTTCTGCCAGCTTTCCTAGGTAGATCAGACAGGAAATTCAAACAGATAAGTTAGTTCTATATTATTGTAAGGCTACATTAACAGAGCCTTGCAAGTCTGATAGTATAAATCTCCTGCCATCTCCCTGATAAGTTAGGGAAGTTCCTTTTTGAGTTTCTTTTTCCGCCCATTATGCAGCTGTAGGCTATGCCCTCTCTTATCTGCTTGTTTCCAAGGCAGCATCTCTTTCTGCCACCTCCCCCACCCCAACTCCCAAGGTCATTCCCACATAGAATCGTAGAATCACAGGGCTGGAAGGGACTTTGAAGGTCTTCTAGACCAACCACAGTTCCCGGAGGCAAGCTGATCCATTAATTGTCCTTACTGTCAGAAAAATTTTCCTTGTTTCCAGGTTGATGAGTTTCCACTCTTTGCTTCTTGTCCTATCTTTTGGTGCTATGGAGAATAAATCAACACCTTCCATGTGCCAATTCTTCAAGCATTAGAAGACTTCTATGTCTCCCCTGAGCCTTTTCTTTGTTAGGCTAAATATATCTAGTTTCCTTAGCTGTTCATCATCAGTTGTTCTTCCTAGGACCTCAGCAACTTTATTTGTATTGTGGGATCAGAACTGGATGCAGTATACCAAGTTTGATTTTACCAAGGCAGTATTTAGCAGTACTATCATTTCCCGTGATCTTTATAATATTCCTCTATTAAAGGTAAAGGTTCCCCTCGCACATATGTGCTAGTCGTTCCCGACTTTAGGAGGAGATGCTCATCTCCGTTTCAAAGCCGAAGAGCCAGCATTGTCCGAAGAAGTCTCCGTGGCCATGTGGCCAGTATGACTAAATGCCAAAGGTGCATGGAATGCTGTTACCTTCCCACCAAAGGTGGTTCCTATTTTTCTACTTGCATTTTTACATGCTTTCAAACTGCTAGGTTGGCAGAAGTGGGACAAGTAATTGGAGCTCACTTCGTTACATGGCTCTAGGGATTCGAATGGCTGAACTGCCAACCTTTCTGATCGACAACTTCAGTGTCTAAAACCATATTGTTTTTTTTTTAGCAGCTGCAGCACGCTTCTGACTCATATTTAAGCAGTGATCCATCAGGATACCTAGAACCTCCTCACAGTAACTACTGTTAAGCCAGGTGCGTCCTATTCTATTTCTATGCATTTTGTTTTTCCTGCCTAAGTGCAGGACCTTACTTTTGTCACCACAGAACTGCATCTTGTTGGATATGGCCCAATGCTCAAATTTCCCAAGATCCTTCTGAATCTTGAGTCTATTCTCCAAAGCATTGGTAGCTTGTTCTTGAGGGATGAGTTTCCCTTCTATTCCCTCATCTAAGTCTTGGTCCTGGTCCTCTTCAATATCTTCAATATGAAGATATTGAAGAGGACCGGGCCCAAGACAGAATCTTGAGGTATCTCACGGCATGCTTCCCTCCATGTAGATGTAGCTCCGTCAAGGACTATGTGCTGAACGTGGTTGATCAACCAACTGAGAATCCATCTGGCAGTAGTACTGTCTATTCCACATTGTTCTATTTTACCAAGAAGTAGGTTCTGATCTACTTTGTCAAATGTCCAAGTAGACTACTGTATATCCACAGCATTTCCCTGATCCACTAATTTAGTCACTTTATCAAAGAAGGCAATGAGGTTTGTCTAATCTGTTGTGTTTGTTTTTTTTAAAGAAAACCATGCTGGTTTCCAGTAATCACCTTGTTGATTTCTAGATGCTCACAAATGCTGTGCTTGATTATTTTCCAAGATTTTCCCAGGTCTGTATTTCCTGGATCTTTTTGCCCCTTTTGAACACTGGAACCACACTAGCTCTTTCCCATTCCTCTGGTAGTGCCTCTGTTGTCCAGAAGCTCTGAAAGATACCATTCAGTGGTTCAAGGTCACATCTGCCTGCTCCTTCAGTACCCTGGGATATAAACCATTTGGTACTGGAAACAAAACATTAACCTTCTCAACTCAAACCTCAGACTTGCAACTCAAACAGAGTTGCAATAGGACCATGTCAAAGAATTACTGCCCATATTAATGTACATCTCTCCAAGTTGTTAAACATTTCTCAGTTCCTATTCTTAAGATTATATAAGAGACTCCATGGAACCACTCCTTGAACCCATGTAGACAGAAGGTTATGTTCTGTTTTTTCCACAAAGACAATAACTAAACAGTCTTCTCCGTGGAGACTCCTTTCCACTGAAGCTAGGCAGATGTTCTTCTAAATTGCTTGCTTAAATGTCAATGTGTTTGTCTTGGAGCTTGATTCACATATATAGTTCTATGTAAAAGTTCAGTTGCATCTAGTCAAATTTATGTTTCAATGCATCCCTCAATGAAAAGAAACTGACAAAGTCTCTACATGGTACTAAGTTAAACATTAGGTCTTTCTGCAGATTTCTTTCTGGAACACTTTATATTTTCAAAATGTGAAGGTAATAAATATTGCAGGTGTAGAAGCTCCACCTACAGTCAGCACCCTATAAAATGTCCTTTAGGAGAGATTATGGAAAAGTTCAGCTAGGAAATTTCATACGGGAGAGAATTAATAAAACTGAATGTAGGGTGGTAGGATATTGCAAAATTGCTTCTCTCATCCTCCTCCCATGCAGCCCTTCCCCTTCATATCCTCCAATCTGTTCTGAGATAATGCAGACCCTGTTAAAGGCAATTGATGAAACCAGAAAGGTAACAATGATGGTGTACGGAGTTGGCTCCATATCAGAATGGTCACAGAAATAGCTCCAGATGGTGATGGGCTTGGCTTTAAATGAATATATTTCCCCTTACGTGAGAGCCAAGTGAGAGTGTAGGGGAATTAATCAAAGTGCAGATCAAAGTGTAGAAAATAATAAGGTTTTCTTCCCTGGAAGTGAGAATCCTAGTGAGAGTGGGGGCAAGTTAGGGTAGAAACCTACTAAAAGGAAATTCAAGGTAGGAAGTTCTGGCAAATTCGGATTCAGGGGATTCAGAATAGACATTGAGGATGTTGACAAAGGGGATGCTCGGTGTGTAAGGCATTTGGCCACTAGAGTTAGGGAAGATATGAGATCACACCAGGAAGATCATTCTATTAGAGAAAGTGCTAGATGGGCCATTAAAGAAGAAGAGGAGATGGAAATTTGATGCCAATCAAAATCTGTTATTCGCATTTTCCCAGGGTACTATGCATCAGATATTTGAGAGTCTTGGCTTCAAGCTAGTGTTGTCAAGCTAATGCCTGACCCATCATGCTTCTCTTAATTATGGAGAACAGGTTAGGTTTAGCTTGCATCACAAGGATTTGGTTGGATGAGGATGAGGAATTCTCAAAAAGGAGAGATGGGAGCCTTGAGCAGGTCAATCTATGTTCCTTCAGGGCATGGACTCTTACTATTTTGTTTAACATTCCAGCATCAATGAATAGCAATATATTGCAAGAGAAAGGGGGAGGGAGGGAGGAAGGAAGGAGGGGGAGGAGAGAGAGAGAGAAAGAGAGGGAGGAAGGGAGGGTGGGAGGGAGAGAGAGAGAGATAGATCTTCTTGCACCAATTGATGTGCAAGTTTTTTTTAATGAGCATTTTAAAAAAGAAACTTTTACAAATATTTACTACCCTCCCCCCACCCTCCCCCCCAACCCTCCCCAACCTCCCTTCCCCCCCCCCCGGACTTCCCAGAACCAATACAGGGTATAAATCTTTAACAAAAACAATCTAAAATACACTTTAAAAAAACCCAAAAAAGATAGTTAATAACATCTTTCAATTGAGCTTTAGCTCCTCCTTGCTGGACTAGCTCTAGACAATTTATAATTCCTGGTCTCTAATCATAAACTATCTGGAATTTCTTAGTCCCATATTTATTTTGAGTATAGTCAATCCATCTTTTCCACTCCAGTTTGTATCTCTCATTTGAAGGGTCCTTAAGATATGCAGATATTTTGGCCATCTTGGCTAGGTTTGTTACTTTCAATATCCATTCTTGAATAGTAGGCAAATCTTCCTTCTTCCAGTATTGCGCCACCAACAATCTAGCTGCAGTTATTAAGTGCAAAATCAGAAAATCTCTACAACTGTACAATCAGTAATTATACCTAACAAAAATAACTGAGGGGTAAACTTTATCCATTTTTTAAGAACATTTTGCATAATCCACCACCAATTGATGTGCAAGTGGATGTGATACATGGCAGCGTTTAGCTAACCTGAAATGAATTCTGAAACTAAGCAAAATTGAGTTCATTGTTCGGATGGGAGGCCACCAGCAAATGCCTAGACTAGACTGGAAGCTGTAACAAATTATTTCCATACGGTTGTGAAGCAAAATGTATGATTATGTCCATGCAGTCATCATTTATAGAACTCAACTGAGGGGTGCTTATTAATATGTACTTACTAATTTTTGCTTCGTGCAGGCGAAGAAAATTGATGAAGGTTTATGATGAAACCTGATCTGCTTTCTTTATATTGTGAAAATATGTTTAAAACATTCAGATTTTTTTCTCAAAAAATGGAGGAGGGAAAGCATTTGTTTCCTAAACTAAACTTGGTGGTGGTGCTACTTCTATTCAGCCATGCAATTTTGAATATTTAATAAGACAAAACCCTGGACAAAGGGACAAGAGGCCTTTCTCCATCCTGGTGATGCTAATTTTTATAATGGGGAGACTGTTTGAATCAAGCTAATCCTGAGTGACCTTCTTTTCCTCGGGCTTCATTCTGTTCTTCAATTAGCCACAGTGAGAAAGTACTGTTTCCTGAGGGCATTGGCATGTTTAATTTCTACAACATACTGGGAGGTTAGTTGCTGTGAGACAACTGGAACTGAACAAATTAAGAAACAGAGTCCAATTAATTCCATAATTAAAACCAAAAGCATAACAAAGAAATGGATGGAAATGATGGTCCGCTTCTTCTTCCAATAGACACTCAGGAGGTCTTACAAGTGTGACAGCTCAACTCTCATGGAATCAAATTCTCAGTTTGGGCCTAAACTCCTCACTAGTGTAGTGTATGGAGACGGGAGGCCTGATTTTAACTACAAGAACACACAACTCTGCCACACCACACTCTCTTTGAAACAAGGAAGACATTTGGACATTAAAATCGAAACTGTCGCCTCTTTGGGTGTGACATATTGAAGACTGACTGTGTGCTTAAGTGACAATTATACCATCTTAGTTCTTAGTCACTGTTTCCTCCTGACATGATCAGCAGGCAATGTGAGGGAAAGCTAAAAGCAATGCTTTTGCCTTCTCCCTTCACAAATGTAGAAATAGACACAGTGCTTGTACCATGAGAGTATAAATAAAGACATCCAGAAGACAGGAGTATAAGAAGGCACCTTACATCACATCTTACTTTTTGTCCTAGTGATGAGCAGCTGCTCTCCACTCAGACAAAGCTTTTTCTCTACTTGCTGTCTATCCTTATGACATATAAAGATATATCTACTGTAGGGGCAATTCCTGCCTTTCTCCATGTTCACACCAGTGTAAATTTGGAAAAATAGCAGATATTTCAAAACTCTTTTCAACTTCTCCAAAGAACTCAGGAAACAAGTATAAATTAATTTTAACTGGGAACCTTAGAACCCCAAATTTTAAAGACACTGCACCTACATAAACTTTAGATTCACACACACTCCCCAATATATCTCCTTTGACTACTGTATGTTTTATATATGTTTCCATAGACATGAGCTTCAGCAAAAGGCACAGAAATTTCTTTCCAAACCCAGAGTTAAAAATGCTTATGTAAGATTTATTGACTCAATTGCTATATTTTGTTCAAGAACTGTAACAAATGGTCAGCCCACCAATTGTGGTTAACCGATATGCCAGAAATGTAATGAATGGTTCTTCAGAAGAAGAAAAAATTGCCCTATTATCTGAAAATCTAGCTTCTAGGTATGAACACCTCAAGCTTTATAAGTAGAATAAAATGGATGGTGAGTCAAGAGCCTTGAACTTTTAAAGTTGAAAATTGTTTTGGCAATTCAAGATATACCGTAGTTGGTTTTGCAGGGGGAATGAGGGAAGAGACATTGTCCCTAACAATCCTGCAACACAGTGTTGGTAGAGGGTTGAATTTTGATTAACCACGGACATGAGCCATAAACTGATCTTATTCAAACTCCCTTTAAATTTTGTGAAAAGAAGAATGTTCAAACCAGTATCCTGTCCAAATTCCATGCTGGATAATTACATTCAGCCCACCTACACAGATTGGCAGCTACTGAGAAATGCACTGAGTTGTTGAAACTGTAGGGAGCCAAAAGAGCATGGGCAAATTAAATCACTGCATGAACAAAGGCTTTTGTCTTAAGCTTTCTCCATGAGAAATGAAAGATCCTCTTTTAAAAGAGTGACATCAGTGGAAAGCTTCTATGCTACAAATTCAAGACACACTCCTTTGAACTATAGATCAAGGTGTTTTGCATGTCTCTCCCTGTTCAAAAAAGAGAAATGGAGGTAGATATGAAGGGAAAAGTCTATTAGGCAAGGTAAGCACTTGACTTACAAGGTGGGGAGATCACCTCTGAACAAATCAGAGGGTTTGACAAGCAGGATTAAACTCTTGTAGGAGATAGGACTTGATTAACCATCTTAAAAATTAAGTCAAGGAGCTGGCAACCAGCAAGAAGTCTTTGAAAAATAGCAGTAACTTTGTCTGACTGGCTTAGCTTAATTAAGTGGAAGAAAGATTGACAAGTAATTTGTTGGAAAAGAACATTATGGATACAGCTAAATGAAAAATGTCTTTTACCTCCAATTGTCAAGACGCTTTCCTTCTGTTTCCAGATGATTTATGTTAGTTTGTAAGTAAACAGATGTGTTTAGATGTTGCAGTCACTTTAGCAATGTGCCATAGTAAAGGAGGAGCTGCATCTAGCACCAGCTTGTTAGTACCACTCAGGAGTGTTTTACTTTCAGTGTGCTTAATTCATCGGGTTTCCTTAATCCTCTTCATATATGGAATATTCAAGCAAGTGTACATTTCAGATAGCAGATTAAATTTACCTGCATGGATATACTTGTATACAGTTGCCCTGTTTGCAGTTTGACATCTTATGCCACCAATTATGCAAAATTTGCCTTTATTGTGAAATGAGTTTTTTGGGTTGAGTTGGAGCCAAGTGACACCTAGTTAAGAATCTTAAACTGCATAGAGACACCTGCATGAATACAGCCTAAGTCACATATTATAGTAATGAGATGTGATTGGTATTGGCTTATGTGCTCTTTGAACCCAGCTGTTATTATTTGTGTACCAAGATTTACGACATTGCATGTTGCGCAATCCTAGTCAGTAATGCCTTAGTGCCATGATGGCGAACCTTTGGCCAGCTTCATTGCATATGCATGCACATCTCCCCCAAAACGGGGTGCAGGGGAGGCCTGGAAAGCCTTCTGCACCAACTTGGAAGCCAAAAAAGGGTGTGGGGAGAAAAGCGCTCTTCCCCCCACCCCCATGCACAGTTTTGAGCCTGGAACACCTCCTGCATCAATCTGGAAGGCAAAATGGGGCACAAGGGCACAACACGAGGCCCCCTGCACCCCATTTTGGCCTTGGAATGCCTCCTGCACCAACCAGGAAGCAAAAAATGGTGAGAGGGGGTCGAGGCGCATGCACGGGGGGGTCATGCATGCATGCTCTGGGGGGGCAGGGGGTTGCGCACACGCATTGCATTATGGGTGTGGGGGCTGCTGCCATTCCCATATGCCCATGCTTTCATCATGCAATGACAAAAAGGTTCGTCATCACTAATTAGTGAGATACCCAGATCTTTTTATTTCATGACATTTCGCCCTTCCTTTTGACAATAACTAGCCAATTACACACAAAGCAACCCAAAAAATTTAATATAGTCCAAGGAATTCCATTCCCAATATAGAAACCAAAGGGTAATGTTCAACAAAAGCAGATTGCAGCTTTGAATGGCATTATTACTATCATGTCCTTGAGCCAACTGCAAAGATTTAAGTATGATGGGGAGTTAAATGAGTGAAGGTGTCATTGTTCTGACCAGTGCTCTCAATCAGGAGATAAGAAAGAAAAAGCTTCATTAGTTTCCATTCTTCCTCCACTCCCACCTTTTACGCCGATGAGAATAGGAGGATATGGCTGACACAAATGGGCCATATCTTATTTCTGTAATTAAGATATGCATACAACTTGAATTTCTTCATATTATTCGACTGTTTCGGAAATCTTGGCAGAGTGAAATGAAAGGGAGATTATTAAGAAACCACAGATAAAGTGGCAACTGACACTGAGACAATTTTGTGGCTTTAGTTTACATCCTTCCAGGGGGTGGGCTTCAAAAATTTCAGCAATGGGTTCTCTGCCCGGTTGCTGGGTGGGCGTGGCCTAGTCAGCCTTCTGCACCACCGGGATGGAGATTTTTGCCTTCCCCAGGCTCTGGAGGCTCTGGAGGTGCTGGATACACCGGAAACGGGCCCATTTTTGGCCTTCAAGAACTTCCAGGAGGCCCATTTTTCCCCCTCCATGAGCCTCGCACAGGCCCTGCACTTACCTCACATCCCAAATGGGCCAAGTGGAGACTCCTGGAAGAGGAGGGGAGGGGAGGGTGTGGCCAGCCAAGGGTAGGATTTGGAGGTTCTCCAAACCGGCCATAACGTTAGCTAAGGGTTCTCCCGAAACCAGGCAAACCTGTAACAGCCCGCCCCTGCATCCTTCTTGCTGTTGTCTTAGGTGGGCATTGCTCTTCTTGCCCCCTGCTCCTGGGTAAGATCCTGGATATGCATGCTGCACTTAGCCACAAGATGGATTGTTTGTGTCTGAGATTACAAATCATGTTTATGGCAAAGATTAGATGCCTAATTTTTTCCAGGGCCACAGCACACTTCTGAGCACCGTGTTGGAGGCTAAAGTCCCAAATTAGTTGTTGGAGCCAGGACAAACATTTCATTTCATTTCAATTGACAATTAAATAAATTGCAGTCTAATTAATATAACTATCTTTTATTGATGTAATGAGTAATTTTGTCTTTTCGCACATTACTGTCAACATTGTAATTTGACAATAACTTGAGTTGGGAGTCAGATCCAAAGATCAAAGGGTCTGAATGTGGCCATATAGCTCCTATTGGGTAGCCTTGGTATATGCTTAGTATGTTGCATGAAACGAATCCGTTATGATTTATTCAAAAGAAAAGAAGGTTAAGTAACCACAGTGCAGCATAATATGTGATCCATCTGCAAAATGTCCAGCTACTTAAAAATTGGCTTACTCTATATAAAAGCTTATTAGCTAGATCACAAAGAAACAATTGATTTCAAAACTCAGTATTTCACTGTTGCAGCAGTATTTCACTGTTGCAGCACTCAGCCAACCTTGGCTTATCTCCAAAAAGGTAAGTTAGACATGATTAATATTTTGGATAAGAGGCCATTAGGAAATCTCAGGAAATTCACAGAAGATAATAATAGAAAACTATTTCAATACTTCTACACTGTTACTGCTAAACAATTGCACAGTTTTATCTATGTGGTTGCCACATGTTCAGTTTCCTCAGGAAGCATTTTGGGGAAAGCATCAGTGCTAGGATTCAAAAAAAATTACCACCATTTCTGTGGACGTGGCTTGTTGGGCATGGCCTGACTTGGTGGGCGTGGCAGGGGAAGGATACTGTAAAATCTCCATTCCATCCCCACTCCAGGGGAAGTTTACTACAAAATCCCCATTTCCTCCCAATCAGCTGGGACTCGGGAGGCAGAGAATAGATGGGGGTAGGACGAGTCAGAGGTGGTATTTACCAGTTCTCCGAACTACTCAAAATTTCCGCTACCGGTTCTCCAGAACTGGTCAGAACCTACTGAATACAACTTCTGGAAAGTAGACTGTCTGAAGTAGATACCCACCAAGGCTGAAGTTCAACAACACAGTATCTCTCTGGAGAGCCCCAATCAGTCTCAACAAACTCTTTGGAACTAATATTGGTATTTTCTAAAATCATGCTCTTCATGAATTCTTCTAAAAGACGAATGTTCTTTATTAATTAATGACTTGATTTTTCTAAATACATAGCAGAAACATGTATCAAAATACAAACATAACTTTTTTGCTGTCCCGTTTTTTTTCAGCCAAGATATGATAGCAACATTCTTCTTCCAGTAAAAAGTAGATAGAAATGATTATGACCCGCGGCGGTGCAGTGGTTAGAGTGCAGTACTGCAGGCTACTTCTGCTGACTGCTGGCTGCCTGCAGTTTGGCCATTCAAAATCTCACCAGGTTCAAGGTTGACTCAGCCTTCCATCCTTCCGAGGTGGGTAAAATGAGGACCCAAATTGTTGGAGGCAATAGGCTGACTCTGTAAACTGCTTAGAGAGGGCTGTAAAGCACTGTAAAGGGGTATATAAGTCTAAGTGCTAGTGCTAGTGCTGTTATAGAAGGACCAGGAAAAAACAGTTTCTAAATTCTTTCTTCAAAGAGCACTTTGGCCCTGTGGGTGGCCCTGTCCCCACCCAAGAAAGAAGAGTGGATAACAATTTACAGGGAGAAGCTCATGGCTTGAGTGGATGCATGCGCCCTTAAAGCATCACACTCTGCCATTCAAAACCATGCTAGGATGGAAAGTATGTGGCTATAAATTACAGGTAGTCCTCAACTTACAACCATTCATTTAGCAATTGTTCAAAGTTACAACTTAAAAAAAATGACTTATGACTGGTACAAGCACGTACAACCATCAGAGCATCCCCATGGTCATGTGATCAAAATTCAGGTGCTTAGCAACTGGCATATATTTATGACGGTTGCAGTGTCCCAGGGTCATATGCATCACCATTTGGAACAATTCCAGATGTCTTCTGACAATTAAAGCCAACGGGGGCAGATAGATTTGATTAACAACTGCACAATTCATTTAACAACGGCAGTGATTTATTTAACAACTGTGGCAAAAGAAACGGTTGTAAAATTGAGCGTGACTCACTTAACAACTGCCTTACTTAGCAATGGAAAGGTTGGTGCTGCTTGTGGTTGTACGTTGAGGACTATCAATAATCCCACCACATTGGCAGTGGAAATATCAAGACCATCATAGATGGCAGCAAAGAGTGAGAGTATTCAGTATATCTGACCCCAGTTAATGACTACCTGGATTGTTGTATTTTTTTTTGAATAAACAGATTCTCATAAGCAGCAGTTTATGTAGAGTTTATGTAGAGTTTAACTACATTGCAACCCTTGACCATGTCTCTGTTCTGCCCTTTAAACTCTAGTAGTTTATAGTGTTTGTCTCTTGGAATTCCCGCTTTGCATGAAACTCGTCTCTGCTTCCCCTTCAAGACCAGGTCACTGGTAGCAACCCTATGCTTTCACAGGGACTATATTAGGTTAATAGCCTTGCCTTGTAAATTATCTGTTTGCTTTGTTCATTTAAGTATTCTGGTAAAGCAAGTGACCTAGGATGGTTTTACAAGTAGATGTGTGTTGCAATAATAATGTTAGGCCAACCGTCTTATTCTACAAAGCACCAGAGGGCAAGAAAAAGAAACAGTGGTTGGAAACTAACCAACCTGGAATTAAGGAGAAACTTCTTAACAGTGAGGACAATTAACTAGTGGAACAGTTTGCCTTTTAAAGTTGTAGGTGCTTCATCACTGGAGGTTTTTAAAAAGAGACTGGACAGCCACTTGTCTCAAATTGTATAGGGTCTCCTGCTTGTGCAGGGGGCTGGACTAGGAGATCTCCAAGGTCCCTTCCAGCTCTATTCTATTCTACAACTGTAGAGGCAAAAATGGGTTTTGCAAGGGACGCTCGTCAGTAAGACATGATGCTATGATTGACAAGTGTTGATACAATAGCCAGGTTTTGCATAACACCCAAATAAATTGTTGCTTGATAACCCAACCTATTACTGCTATAGAAGGCAATGAATTGGCTATGTAAAGGAAATGCTGAGCACACCAATTGAATTGGCTTAGTAGACCGTAATTTGCTGATCTATAAATACAGAATAACCTTGGAAGGAGTTGGAAGGGACTTTGGGCACCTTTTATTCCAACCCACTGTCTAACAAGGAGACCCTCGATACCAGTGATGGCGAAGCTTTTTCGCCTCGGGTGCCAAAACACGAGTGCACATCCTATCGCACGGGCCTGCCCACCCCCATAATTTAATGCCCCCTGCACCGTGCCCCCTGTGCATGTGCATGTGACTAACTCCCCTCCGGCACAACTTTCTTGGAGCCTGGGGAAGGTGAAAACGGCCTCCCCTCCCCCCCAAAGCCCTCCGGAGGCCGGAAACGGTCCGTTTTCTGACTTCTGGTGGCCCTAGTAGATCTGTTTTTCGCCCTCACCAGGCTCCAGATGCTTTCTAGGAGACTGAGGGGGATGAAAACTGCTCCCCGCCCCTCTGGTTCGCCATCATAGCTATATATACGATTCCAATCAGTGGGATCAATGGAAGTCCACTTTATCAGAACTGCAAAATCCTGGACAAACACCATACCATGGTAAACAGTTAAGTATTTTATGTAGCTCTTTGCTGCCACCCAGTGATTGTCCATTTATTGCAGCATAGATGTAGAAGCTCTGAGTTACTAAATTTGCAAATTATTGCCCACTTGGTGTTAAGCATGTTTTATGGAATAACTTGCAGTGGTCAGTTCATATATCATGTTAAGCTAAACTCCACTTATGCTAGCAGCAATAGGTGAACACAGTCAAGTTTCTTCTCCTTGTGAATCATTTTATCTTGAATCATTTACAAGCTCGAAAGGCCGAGTAGCACTTTAAATATCCCAGGAATAGAGACTTTAGGCCAGACTCCAGGGAGCGGTTCTCCTGTATATATCAATCAAAATGCAAGTGGTGGCCCAAGAAGACTGCCACATGGCCCCCATTAATTTAAATGGATCTTGCATGAGAAAAAAGTATTCTCCCTGGATTGCAGCCTCAGGATTTAATTCCTTCTTTGTGATTGAAATGTTTGCGGATGGTAGGTGGCAGTGTGCCAGCAGCCCAGAAAATACAAAGCAGATCTGCCTACAGTGCTAATCTGAAATTCTCTTTAGTTACGTTTTACCCACCATTTGCCTGCTCCGAAGCAACCAAGGAAGGTGTTTAGCAGTGCTGAGTAGGTGTTTCACAATAGGAGGTGTTTAATTAGCTAATATCATCTAGATTTGCAGATTTTTTTTGCCCTTGAACTATGTCACTGTTTGGGGGGGGTGTAAATCATATCTAACTCTGTGTAGCCATAATTGCTAATTAGCACTCAGCTTTTTCTTTCTAATCCGGTAGTAAAATGCGACAAAAATAAATTATAACAGCAATTATTATTTCCCCTCCTAATGGATCTTTACTGCTATATATCATTTTTCCCTTTAAAATCTCACCTTGATGAAGAATATAAATTTTATATCAAAAATATAATCAGTAGTACTTTGAATGGCAAGAAATTTTAATAAACATGCTTTGCACGATTTATGTTTCTTGTTCTGTAAATCAGATAGCATAGAAGATGACACATTTGAGAAAAATAACACAGAGAGTTGCAGAAATGTGCACATTTACTGAAAATGCTCTCTGATTGTTTTCTTCCTGTCAGTCTGATGTGACAGCACCAAATTACCCTATTATGCATATCGTCTGCCATTCTTTTGATAGAAAACCATGGTCAACAATTTAGGAATATTCAGAGTGACAAACGGACCAGTTTCAGATGACTATTGGTTCATAAGAGGGTAAAAGAATCCTGTGCCAAATGTCAACATTTTTGTTGTGAACCTACAGCCTTAACATATTTTTCATTTCAGTTCATGGTAACATCACAAACCAAGTGAAAATACTGTGAGGCCAGTCCAAAGTAAAGGCAATGTTTCTTGCTACATTCTGAATTGACATCACGAAAATATCAGGAAACTAAATTAGCTGAATTGCATTCAAATAGGATCTCCTCTTCTGAAAGCTTGGATGGTTGTACACAAAATTATAAATATCACTGGGAGAGATTATTTGTCTCGTTAGCACAATTGGACCTCAGTTGTATCACCACATGTGCACCAGCAAATATATAATATTTGTGTTTTGACCCATCAGCAGAGCTGGCGGCAGATTCAGACAGCGAGGAGGTTGGGGAGGAACATGGGCCAGTCCTGGAGTCTGGGGAGGGCTCTGTGTTGGAGGCAGAGTGGGGGCCAGAGCCGTCTGACAATTATCAGCTGCCTTCAGAGTCAGACATCAGTGAAGCAGACGAACAGCTGGAGCCTGTTCCCAGTGTGCGCATGCGTAGAGTTGACAGATGAAGGGAACAGCTAAAGAACAGGGGTCGACTTGGGAGTAAGGCCACAGGTGGACGATGAATGGGACTTCCCAGAGGAAATAAAAGAGAAGCAAAAGGGGAGTGGAGTTTGCAGGAGATAATTAGTTCGATTAATTGGCTCGTGATTCCTTGCCAAGTTTTGCAGATATCAGCCTGGCAGCTCTCTACACCAGATAAGGTCTGTAACTGTAAATTCTCCCTTGACAGACTTTGCTGGATGTGAATGAGCAGAATTCACAGTAAATTAATAAAAGGGGTTTTTGTCGGGACCAGGAGTTTGCTTCATGCTCTTGGGAAGCCTATGTCAGAATAATTTTTACTACAGCTATGTTTCTCAACCTTGGCAACTTTAAGTTAGGTGAATTTCAACTTTTCAACACTGGCTGGGGAATTCTGGGACTTGAAGTCCACACATCTTCAAGCTGCCAAAGTTGAGAAACGCTGGTATAAGAGGCTCCTTCAAAAAAAAAAAAAGCCCTGCCTTCTAGCCTTCATCACTCAGGCTTCACACGGAGGTCGGAGGCAGAATCATGCTGAGCTGAGCTGAGAAATTCTGGAAGTCGAAATCCACCTGTCTTAAAGTTGCCAAGGGTGAGAAACACTGCGCTGGAGACTCCATACCATAATAACCAATGTGATTTTCAAAAAATTGCTAGTTGTCTGCTTTTCTCATGCAACAGTTACTATTTTGTTCCGGAACACATTCAGACCACATCAGACATAGTCATGAATAATTTGCGTGATTAGTTTTTCCTTGAAGTGCGTGTAATTTTCTTGATCACCGTTTGTGCATATCTTAAAAGAAAGCACGTTCTGCCCTTCATACTTGTTCCAATATATGCACGTATCGTATCCTATGTGTGAACCTTGAGAACAAAGCCTTATATCATTAGCATTCACAAGGGAGGATGAAAGACCTTTCAAAAATTATGAAATCGGCAGTTCTAAAATGCATTGAAGGACTGCAGATTATGCTGAAACCAGATGCTCTTGGCATCGGTATTATGCAACCCTGTCCAACCTGATGCCTTCTTAAAGTTTAGAACAACAACTCCCATCATTCCACACCAGCCTGGAATGCCCGGGAATTGCATATGGAGAGTATTAGACATACGGAGAGTATCATGAATGGGCAAAGCAAATGACTTTTATTGCTCAACAAAGAGGAATATAATCATTTAATTATTTGACTCTCTTATCTGTCAACAATTCTCACAGTGCTCATATGCAACGCCCAGTTGAAATAACAACCCAGCGGGCCCTCTGATTTTTCTTTCCCCTTTCCTAAACAAAATTCTTGTAGTCTACAATGATGAAGCAGAATTTTGAGCCAATTTTTTTTCAACAGGTAAAAAGCCGAGTGTATTTTACATGGGATTGTATTCCCAGGAAGCCACTCTAACCCACCACACAAAGAAAAGCCGGTGATCAAGAGATGGACATTTTCCAAGGCTATCACATAATTCTTAACACCTGTGCCAAATCCCATTAGGCCAAGCCATCAGGAGGAGGACAGGAAAGCTGCTCATGCTGCCTCTCAAGTGACATTGTGCCATATTATTCCCCTGTATGTACGCTGTGTTTTACAACCGCAGCAAAGTCTTTCATGCTTGTACTGTTCTTGTTTTGGCTTTGAGAATGAATGGCACTCGATTCCCTTCTGACTTGGTGGATCATCCATGAGTTGTTCTTTCCACGTGTCAAACAAGTTCCAAATACAGACACGGACTCTCGCCATTTACCCCAAAGCAAACGAGCACTAAGTATGCCAGCTTGGTTTAAGTGATTAAGGCACCAGGTTAGAAATCAGGAGGCTGCCTTAGCCATGAAAAGCCAGCTGGGTGACTTTGGACCAGTCCCTCTCAGACTCACAGCACAACTCACCTCAGAGAGGTGTGGGGAAAACAGGAGGAAGAAGGAATACCATGTATGTTTGCTGCTGTTCTGACCAAGTCTTAGCAGAAGCAAGACTCCTGTTCACGAAAAACTCCTCTTTGTTTACCTCTTGTGGATTAATTGCAAAGTCCAGGCAATAGTCCTTCAAGGGGTTAACTGCAGTAATAGAACTTCCTTGCAATAATTGCAAGACTCTGAGCTCCCAGCCGAAAAGCTGCAAATTTAGTTCTGGCAAGCAGTTTTTGTGGCACGATACACAATGAACAAAATCTTCAGAAATACAAACTGTTGTCTCCTACGACAACTGCTCCCCTTTCCTTCTATTTATTCCCCAGCCAGGGAGGGGCCATTCAGCATCCACATGTGGTTTGCTTCCCATGTCGATTCCTTGTCCTCCGTTGTTCCCTCTCCTAATTGCTCTGGGCATAGGCCCCAGCTGTTATTCTTCCTCACTCATAGCAGCCTCCCAAGGCAGCTGCCTCTCCGTTGGCTGGTGAAATGCTGGACAGCTCTGGCTCTACCTCTGTGTCTGACACAGAGCCTCCATCAGAGCCTTCCTCAGATTCCAGAACTGGACCAAGTCCCTTCCCACCTCCTCATCATCCAAGGCTGCCACCAGCTTCGCTGGCAGCTGGCGGGCCACAACAGCTGCCTTGAATTATTTATAAAAAACAATCATAAGACCAGGATGACAAAATCTTTTTTAAAAAGTATTTAATTAATTATTTAAAATTATACTGAACATTTTTGCCTAGAACTTTGCCTTCTTTCCTCAAAGGTTTTTGAGGCTATCTGAGCTAAGAATCACCTATGACCTATGATGGCCAGTTGTTTGATGGACAATACTTTACCTGCTTTTGCAGTCATAGGTAGACTGTTCAGGTTATCTCTTCTGCTTGTACAGGTAGTCCTAGATTTACAACAATTCATTTAGTGACTGTTTGAAGTTACAACAGGATTGGAAAAGCAACTTACGACTGGTTTTCATACTTAAGATTGTTGCAGCATCCTTGGGATCATCAAAATTCAGATGCTTGGCAACTGACTCATATTTATAGTGGTTGCAGTGTCCTGGGGTCACGCGATCACCTTCTGCAACCTTCTGACAAGCAAAGTCAATCTGGAAGCCAGATTCATTTAACAACTGTGCTACTAACTTAACAACTTCAGGGATTTACTTAACAACTGTGGCAAGAAAAGTCATGAAATAGGGCAAAACTCACTTCACAATTGTTTCACTTGACAACAGAAATGTCAGTTGTGGTCATAAACTGAGGACTATCTTTAATTTGCTGTATCAACTTTGGTCAGCAAGCAGTTGCTCAGATACTGCAAGTAAAAAGTTTGTGATCAGCCTCTGAAGGTCCTCATCCCATACTTGCTTTTGCTATCTGTTCACGTGCCTTCTCCAAATGTGCAACCAATTAGAGGAGTATGAAGAAGTGATTCTCCCATATTTAGGTTTACTTTATTGTTATTGCACTTCATACAATGAAATTAAATGCCATCTTCAATGTACATCATACATAAGAAAACTATAAAAAATAAAAGAACACACATCCTTCACATTTAATTAAACTGAAAACCCCAGATACTGCATTAATATTACACTAGACAGTAGAATTCAACATAGTTACTGCTCCTGGATAGAAGCTATTTTTCAGCCCATTTGTCTTTGTTTTTATTGTCCTGTACCATCTTCCAGATGGTAATAGTTCAAAAAAAGGGTTGCCAGGATGAGATGGATCTTTAAGAATGTTCTGAACTTTCTTAAGGCAGCGGGAACTATAAAGCTCTTCCAAGGAGGGGAGAGGGCAACCAATGATCCTCTGGGCAATGATGTTGATCCTCTGGAGTGCTGTCCTATCTGCCACCGTGCAATCACAAACCATACACAGGTGCAGTAAGTTAAGATACTCTCTATACTGCAGCGGTAGAAGGTCACCAGCAATATGTAGCCTGGAGGAGGTAGTGAGGATTTTGCTCAGAGGAAGGGATCCAACAATGATGAGGAAGTTGGAACACTCAGGGGAGGATCCACCAGAACTTAAATGCAGCTCAAGTGTCTCTAGATTAGTGGTGGGAATCCTACTGACCCGGAAACATTCTACATCATTTGTGAACTACAAAATGAAAGAATGGCTCATATCCATTAGAGGAAAAGTTACGGTTATGTAGTGTTTAAGACCTATGGAAATTCACTGGTGATTTCACATTCAGCACAGGTGGGTTGTTGTTTTTGTAAGGGTGAACTTCCATCTATGTCAGCCTGTGGAAATGCATCCAAGTAAAAATAAAAACAAAACAATATCCCATCCTTATTTCCCCATATACACAGCAGTGAGGAATGTGTGTATTTACAGATTCTCTGCAGCTTAAAACAGAACAGCATATGCTGTGGGAGAAGATAAAAGTGGGAGATGTGTAATGCTGGACATAACAGCTAGCAGATTGTTGAGCGTGGATGTTTGTGTGGTGTTCTTGTTTGTTTAAATAACAGCTTCTGAACAGGAATAGCGAGAACTTGAAATTTCACCAGCTGTTACTGACTTGACCTTGCCCAAACTGATTGTCAGAAAGAACTACCATCCCCAAAAGGAACATAATTGGATTGGTGGTCCCAGTTAACAAGGAGAAAAGATGGGGAGATTGAAACTTACTGCTACAGGTGGCTACAAAAAAGGGTTCCAGCCATTTCCTTTTGTTATCTGTACGTGACATGTATTGAACACTAGAATTTCTTTTTGTGCAAAGCATTTAAAATGGGGGCATTTCTCAAAGCACACTGGCACAGATACATTTATGAAGCAACACGCACCTTCTATAGATGGAATATCTTCAGTTTACAATTGTGATTCACCTCTCTCAAGCTGAACCCAGCTGTGGGTAACTACAGTGGAGACCACACCTTCTGAATACTGTGCACAGGTATCCAGGAGAAGCCATGATGGTGCCATATGCATCGTGATATCATTATGCAAGTGGCACACTCATGCCATCACTTGCTCCCCTTGGTATCTGCTGCAAATGTCCCTTTGTATTCTTGACCTCAATGCAGAAACCATTGTCTTTTTCCAGATTGCTTTTTTTGTCTTTGTAGTCTAGTCTACAGGACTGGAGTTCCTTGGCGCTCTCTCATCCAAATTCAACCCAGTTTAGCTTTTTTGAAAATCAGTCAAGATTGGTTTTGTGTTGCTCCTCCATCTGTTGTGATCTTGATCTTAATCAAGCCAGAGGGACAAAGGCTTGGCCTAATTTCTCCAAATTCTTATGAGGACCTAATTGGAAAAGCCTTCTTGAATGGGATTTGCACTGGGAGTTGCATTTCACGCAAGGGATTTGTGTACATGTTCCTGTGTCCATAAAGAATACTCAGATGATTGGTCTGATCTGGAATCCGTCTGAATTCCAAAAGGGAAAAAAACCCAGTTTGGATCATGAATGAGGAGATTCCTTTATTAGAGACAAGCAATTGTTGAGAAAATTATGACTGCTCCTCTGTACAGAAATTGGAGCTACAGAAAATTAAGGGTTGGGAGGCCAGTATTGCGTTATCTGGAAAATTGGTTCATCCTTAAAAAATAAGTCGACAAATGTGTATTTATTTTATTTCATTGATTTATCAAAAGCACTAGGTTAACATTATCAATTTTTTTTGTAAAAACTATTATATAAGAATGTCATGAGAAAAGGGAAGTTGTTTATGTCTGTTAATGGAAAAAACTGTTAAGCAAGCCATCCACAGAATTCTTTGGCTATGCAGATATTAATAGAAAACTGTGTCCAAGAAAACGAAAATTATTACACCCATATATTCTGTTCTTTGCTCCCTATCCAGATGGTATGTATGCACATACTTGCTTTAACTCCTGGTAACTGCTTGGACTAGTCC
This sequence comes from Thamnophis sirtalis, assembly GCF_051295495.1. Classification (NCBI taxonomy): domain Eukaryota; kingdom Metazoa; phylum Chordata; class Lepidosauria; order Squamata; family Natricidae; genus Thamnophis; species Thamnophis sirtalis. Next base: position 106,682,397 of record NW_028261381.1, on the reverse strand, counting down.
CTGCAGTTTTCTTGGCTTGCCGTTGCCTCCTTCTAGGGCTGAGAGAGAGAGTGACTGGCCCAAGATGTCTTTGTCCCTAAGGTGGGTTTAGAATTTACAGTCTTCCAGTTTTTAGCTTTGTACTTTTAAGTACTCCACCAAGCTCGGTCTCTGTCAAGACGTAGTCCTAAGATAAACAGTATTCCAGGTGAGAACTTAAATACCCAACCACCACTTTATAACTTTCTAATATTAGAATGGTGATGAAGTTATTGATGATGTTAATGATGACTTATGTTACCATTCCAAATGTACTGAGATTACAACCAGCTCCTAGAATTCCCAAAACATCTGCAGAGTAGTAAGTTAGAGAAAGTAGGTGTATATCATGCATGCTATCTGCTTTACCTCAATGTTTTCCACTTCTAACTAGAACGAAATAGACTAGAAAACAGAAAAGATAGATAGAGATTCATATTTATACTTATAATAGAATAACGGAAGAACAGAATAAAAATTTGTAAGGGGCCTTGGAAGTCTTCTAGTCCAAACTCCTGCCAAGCAGGAGACCTTATATGGGCTAGATGCGTCATGCGCTGGCCACGCCCAGTTTAGTGAAGGGGGGAAAAAGTCCCGATATGTCATGTGATGCCACCATGACGATGCGAGTTTGACACCCCTGCTCTAGATCATAAAGCTTATATCACGTTCTTTCTTATCTTTGAGGTTATCTTTAAGATGGCACAAAACCTTTTTGCTTTAGTAGGCAATGAAATGCACAATCAAAATTGTGGAAATTCTAGCTAATAAGAAAAAACGATTCCACTTTTCTAATACATTTTGAACTGTAACCTGTCTGCTTCTAGAAAGAAAAGGGCAAGCCACATGATAGCCCAATCCATAATAATAAACAATTATTAATTAATGGCTCAATGAGGCTGGGGGTGGAAAGGTCCAAAACAAATAACTTTAGGCTCAAATAATTTATAATAAAACAAAACAAAACCAAAGTTCTGATTAAGATGAGGAATGACTCAACTGAGCAACATTGTGATGTATGTATGTATGTATGTATGTATGTATGTATGTATGTATGTATGTATGTATGTACGTACGTATGTACGTACGTACGTATGTACCTATGTACGTATGGAAGGAAGGAAGATGGAGTCAACCTTTTTTCTTCTAAAGAGGCCACCAAAGGTTGACCTCAGTTACAAAAGAAGTGGTAACTTTTAAATCTGTTTCTCCTCTCAGTGAATAAGTAGGTAAGTATATAAGTACTGAGAAATAAAACCTTCCCTTTCACCAGGGAAGGGTTATGGCCACCATCCAGTAATATATCACATGGACAAAGCAGAAATGCAACAGAGAAGGACACGTATCTAGGAAAAGGGGGAGAACTAGAAAGGAACCTAAACAGCAAAATGGATGAGGACAGGGGACAGAATTGCCAGTTTAACAGAGAGAAATGTTTTCTCTCCAAGCTGAACCTCATAAGGTTTTCAATGCTTCACTACCCCAAGTGAACTGTTTTTTTTTCCTCAGTGAAACCACCAGTTCCCAAGAGATCATGTGAAAAGCTTGACATCCTCTTTATTCCTCCCCTGATTTTGGCCATATCTCAAAAACATTTTTCCAACACCAGCATTCCACTTTCCTGACTGCCAACAGTAATGGTTGTGTCCCTGGGCTTTTGCTCTTCTCTAATCAATGAACAGACTCAGTGAAAATACATTTGGAGGTGGGGAAAAAAGTTAAATCTAGGTAATTAGGCATTTAGACCTACATTGTGAGCTCATTAAGTATAAACGGTGTGATTTGTCCATGCACCAGGAGCCTAATTAAGGATTTAGGAGGTTAACATTGAGAATAAGTTGTGTTTTATAGGTTTTTTTTAAAGCCTTGAGCATATTTCTAGTTCTCAAATATTAAGCCACTGGTGCTGGTCTTGCTCTATTAGACAAATAATGTAGACATCATATACTGTACGTGGCCTAACCTGCTTGTTGCAAAATTACTGTCAAACTTGCAAATCCCCAATTCGAGGGAAATTTATATTTGAACAATTTGCTCTTTCTTTCAAAGAATGCTATCTGTTATACATATCAGTAGGCTGTGCACAGGCAGCTGATGTGACTTGTCTGTTCATGGGAACCATCTGTTTATATTGAGACTATGAAATACATTAAAAGAGATCACAAATCAAACATTATACCGGTAGCCCTCACTTAATGACTGCAGGGTCAGTGGCTGTTCAGACTTGTGATGGGGCTGAATGAGTAAGACCAGTCCTCAAAGTTCCATCTGTTGCAACACCTCCACAGTCATGTGCTCATAATCTCGATGTTCAGCAACCAGACCAGATTTCCATTGCAATGTCTGACCATCATTCAGTGAGGACTATTTGTATTACAAATTAAATATCTAGAGCGAGAAATGGGAGTATGCCTTGTTGTCAGAAATTGACGGCAGTCGTCAAACAACCCATCTTATGCAATTTGTGAATAGCAATAGCAACAGCACTTCAGACGTGGGTTCCTACCGGTTCGGAGTGGTTCGGCCAAACCGGTAGTGGTTTGCTGTCCTGGGTCGCCGGAACCGGCAGTGATCCAGGTCTGCCATGCCTCCAAACTGATTCCATGCGGGCAAAATTGCACACGCACCGGACCGGCAGTAATGTCGGCAGCAACCCACCCCCGGCAGCATTTAGGTTTATATACCAGTTTACATTGCTTTACAGCCCTCTCTAAGCAGTTTACAGAGTCAGCATATTGCCCAACAATCCAGGTCCTCATTTTACCAACCTCAGAAGGATGGAAAGCTGAGTCAACCTTGAGCCTGGTGAGATGTAACCAGGCAGCCGAATTAGCCTACATTCTAACCACTGCCCCACTGCAGCTCTTAATCCAACCAAATCTCGGAATCCAAGGTGGATTTTCTGGGTGGAAAAATAATTGACAGCTGGGCAGCTAGAGAGATTATGGAAAGAAGGTCATAAAATATAAATTGAGAAAGTCAGCAGGTATTTGTTTAGAAAGCAATTGATCTGGGATAGGAAGAAACACAGTGAGAAAGAGAAATTGGGGATTAATGATAATGAAAAGTTATTAGTGGGAACGCAAAGGAAGTCATGGAATTAAAGGCTGAGAAAAGATATCAAAAGCTAAGCATAGTTTTTAAAGAGATTTGCCACTTGATGGAATCATTATTAGTTATACTATTGATTCCTTGTTCTTGATATTTTAATGAAAAATCAAAACATGAATATAAATACATATTTATAGAAGGAGATATATTTAAAGTATATTTGAACTATGTTCTCATGTGGGTGGAAGTAAATTACTATGGCTCGCTTTATATGCTGGCTTCTGTTGCATGAAGTATATATCTCAGCAAATCAATAGACAGTGTGGCAAATTTTTACCTGGGGTCTGGTACTAACAGGAAATTTAGATTCTGGGGATTCAGAGGATGATAAAAGACAACAGACCATTTATCTAAGACCCCTAGACTCCTTACATTTTATTAAGTGGATTCATGTTCTATTTCATTTCTATTCATTCTGTAATGTCTTCACATTAATAGGGGATTGCACCAGAGGTGGGTTTCTACCTGGTCACACAAGTTTGGGCAAACTGATAGTAATTTTTTTGGCTTGTATCGCAGAAGGGGCAGCGACCCAGGCAGGCCACACCTCTGAACCAGTTCCCTGGTTGCTGCTGGGGTTGCCGGCATGGATTTTTCTCCTTTTTTAATGTTCTGCACATGCACAGAACATTTTACAGGCAACTTCATATATGCATGCAGCGTGCAAAGCACACACAAAATGAACTGGCAGTAACGCCGGTAGCAACCCACGCCTGGTTTGCACATTACTTTTACTATATAACATCCTTTACAATCCTGAACACCCACATGCATTTCAGGGCTTCTCTGAAATTTCTGATTCTTGAATTATTAGACGTAACATTTTTACAGACCAAAATGTGTTGCACAAGTTGTAACTCACATGTCAGAAATTGTGCCTTTTTAAAAATTAATTTTTAGTTTTAGCATCCATGTAATGCTATCTTAAAAATAACAAAATAGAGTCACATATAATTTTTGATATTTCCGCAATAACTCTAAAGGCATTTAAGATCAGCCCTTATAAATACTTTCAATATTATTATTGAAAGCCACGGTGCCACAATGGTTAGAGTGCAGTAACTGCAGGCTACTTCTGCTGACTGCCAGCTGCCTGCAATTTGGCAGTTCAAATCTCACCAGGTTCAAAGTTGACTCAGCCTTCCATCCTTCCGAAATGAGTAAAATGAGGACCCAGATTTCCCATAGATATAAACAAGGCTCAATATTTATCAATCTGATTTTAAAGCCACAGTAGCTGTTACTCTTGATATTAAAAAAAACCTTCTGATTCAGGGAATGTTCCTTGTATTAAATATTTACTTTTTGTGTCATTTAGTTTCTCAACAATACCCCCAGTTTAATGCCTTAGCTTAGTTAGAGCAAATGGGATAGAATCAATTAATTTTAAACTAGACAGTGGCACCAAAGATGTTCATATCCTCAGACTTTTAGATGTAATAATCAAAACCCAAGCAATAATAGAATTAACCTCCAAATTTAAGCCATTACATTATATGAAAATGCACAGGCTATAAATATATTTGATCGTTATGCTCTGTTGATCTTTCACTATCCAAAAATTATGATGCCTGAAATCAAAAAGAAGTTTTAAAACAATGATGTTTAACTCTGGGGCAAAATGGAATAAACCATGTCATTAATTACTCAACTTCAATCATTCAGACAAATATTGACAAAATAAAAATAGGGCAGAAGAATCTTGCTGCATATTATAGATTTATTTGAAAAGGGGAGAAGCACAGAAATAAATAAGCTGCTCCAGAGACTTCGATGAAAATAGACTCACTAGCTCACATCACTGTCATCCCCCCAAAATAAATACACATTCAAACATTATAAGCCATGAATCAATAATCCAGCTTCAAATGCCTTTAACAGAAGTTGATATCCTATATGAACAATTAAAAATAATCCAAAAAGCATTATTTCAAGACTATAACCTGCTATTAATACAAGTCCAGAAAACAGATTTTGGACATATCGTATATATCTGAAGGTAATTGGAATATTGTGTGAAAAACAGCCACTAAAAATAGCATCCTCATGCTTAAAAGAAGTATCCCTCAAACAATGTGCAGATGGCACTATACTCCTATTAAATTTAATTACAATAATCCAAAAGTTATGTCGCTTTGATGGAGAGGCTGCAGTGAAACATCATCTTCATAGGTGGTAAACTCATGATATACTATATTTCTCGGAGTATAAGACGCACCTTTTTCCCTCAAAAAAGAGAGTGAAAATCTGGGTTCATCTTATACACTGAATACAGCATTTTTGGCCTACCGAAAACCCACCCTCTTTGCAAAAATGGACGTGCAGAGGGTTTGGGAGGCTTGCAAAGTGCTCCTGAGGACTGGGTAGGGCAAAAACGAACAAAAAACAGACCGTTTTTTGCAAAACAAAAGTGCATGCAGAGCTTTGGGAGGTTTGTAGAGTGCTCCTGAGGGCTGGGAAGGGCAAAAAAGAGCAAAAAACAGGCACTCTACTAGCCTTCTAAAGCTCTGCATGCCCTCCCCCCCACCAAAAAAAAAGGCATGCAGAGGGTTTGGGAGGCCTGCAGAGTGCAAAAACCTTTTTTAAAAAATTACCTCTTCAAAATCATGGTGCGTCTTATACTCTGGTGTGTCTTATAGTCCAAAAAATAAGGTAGTTAATCTATTTTTGTTGAGGGAATTGTATTATTTCAAAACTTGTAACATGTACCCTTATTCAACATATTCAGTTTGTCTTATATGCCTTATTCTGTTTGGCTTATTCTAAACATTTGCTGAAGTTCATACCAAAACATCAAAGATATTTTAGCAATTACAAAACAAAGGAAAACAAGTGTAGAATTTTACATAACTGACTCAACAAATTATTCCATTTATTATTACAGAAAACACCCACCAAAAAGCACATTCCAAGGACAGCCATTAAATATATTGTATTTATTGTGACATGATGTTTCCTATTCTCTTGTGGCTTACAAAGATAACACGTAGCCATGTTTCACCACAACTATATTTATTCTGGAAGGATTTCATATGTAGCTGATACATGATTTTTAAAAGGTATGAATTAGTATATTGGGGTGATAGAAACAAGGGTGATTTGCAAGAATAGAAAGATGAGGAGAATTATAGGGAATTATATTGGGGTAAAATGGATTTAGCTCTTTTTTCTTATTGCATGATTTAAATTCTTTTGCATACTACTAATGCTACTACTAATGCTATGCACACTATTACTTATCTTGAAAGGTGATCATATAAACAACATACATGTATGTACACATGTAAGGGAGAATAATGATACACCTAGCTAAAGGAAACAAAGAGCAATTAAAATTTTATTTTATTTTGTATTTTATATATGCTTTCTTATTATTGAATTTATTAAAAGAGCGTTATTTTTAAATTACACCTATAATATATTAACAGCATAAAACTTAATAATCAGCTTCTGTGTTGCTGAAAGATAATATGCCAAGTTTAATATTATAAAATACTTCCATTTCCATTCCATTTATTAGACTTGTATGCCGCCCTATTCCCCGGAGGGACTCAGGGCGGCGAACAGACATATAGGAAAGGGGACAATACAAAAAACGAACGAAACAAGACAGGATACAGAGACAAATTAAAACTACACAACAATCAACAATTCGAGTGGGGCTGAGAACTCATCAGCCCCAGGCCTGTCGGAACAGCCAGGTCTTAACGGCTTTGCGGAAAGCCTGAAGGGTGGTGAGGGTCCGAATCTCCACGGGGAGATCGTTCCAAAGGGCCGGAGCAGCCACAGAAAAGGCCCTCCCCCGGGGAGTCGCCAGTCGACATTGGCTGGCTGATGGTATCCGGAGGAGGCCTAATCTGTGGGATCTGATTGGTCGAAGGGAGGTAAAAAATACTTACATTAGAAGTACCAATGCCAGCCTATCTGATGCTTCAATCCAGGTAGCCATTAAAAGACTGCAAAGAAACATAGGAAAATCTAGTTATTAATCCTGTGGCTCATAGGAATTCTGTAGATGGTAGTTCTCAGTAGTACCAACTATACATTTCAAGACTACCCGTAATCTTAATCACAGTTACCAAAACCATTTCAGTACCTGGCAAAATGATCTAGTGATAAGGAATATTTCATATGGTCTCCTGCATAAATACTATAGTGTTATTAAATGCCCAAGCAACACATACCCTGTTACTCTAATATTACAATGCTTGGTTGAAGAATTGGATGAGAAAAATGCATTTAAGAATGATTGCTGCAAAAAAATTAACTTAAAAAGTGCAGCTGGCCTGTTAATGCAGCTCATAAAGCAATTTTACTAAGGAATTGCTAATCAATATAGCAGCAAAGTCAAGTCATTATAATTTATTCTTCATCAGTTCTAATCTACCAAACTTTACAATCAAGTGATCCTTTCAAAGTCATTTAAGTTAGAAGTAATTCATTTATACTCCACTCCTTCCATATCAGTGAATTCAAAGAATTATATAGATTTCTAGCATGAAACACTTATTTTCTGAGTGGAATCTGTCTTTTTGGTTTACAAACTGTATTATTCTAAAACTACCATATATATAAATCACCTGTCATTAGAAGACTGAAACTTTAAGAGTCATTTGCTTTCCCAAAGAGTCATTATTGAAAGACTTGGGACAACAAAAAGGAACAGCATTATTTCATAGTTAGGAACGCTATGTCGAGCACTACTGTTGGATATAATGCAGTCAATGACCAAATAATCTCAATTAGAATACTTCATGAATAACTCTTTAACATGATTATCATCAAAGTTTATTCACCAACCACTGATGCAGAAGGAGGAGGCTGGGGAGATTTATGATCAAGTTCGATTTGAAATTGACAAAATATGCAAATAAGCTGTCAGTCCTCCCAGGTGAACCAGGCAGGAAACACCACAGGTTGAGCTAATTTTACTTTATTGTAGGGCTATAATAAGAGAATCTTGCAAGTCTGAAGGCACAATCTTTCCACCTCCACTTTTAACTCTGATCCATTAGGGCAAGGGTTCCCAGCCTTTTCTATACCCCGCACCCACGGGTGGATTCCAGCTGCTGCTACTGCCGGTTTTCTCAGGGACACGCTGCGCATGCGCGCTTGTTGCATGCTACGTGGGCATGTGCAGTATTAAAAAACAAGATGGCGGCAAACATGGTGCCATGGAGAGAACCAGTTCAGGGGCTTGGCAGGCCAAGTTACTACCTACTTGGTCTCCCCCATCCCTGCGAGGCACCTCAGACTTCTTACCTAGGACTCGGCCTGCCTACCAACCCACGAGATCACTTCATGGTTGCAAATGGGAGTGCTGGCAGAGGTGGTTATGGTACAGTATGCCAGAAGAGGTAGTGAAAATCTGGTGTACTGGACTGGACCGGTATAACCACAATTGAGCCCAAAATTTTGGTTGCTAAGCAAGAGCGTTGCTAAGTGAGTTTCACAACATTTAACAAGTTGACCATGCCCACCCAGTCACATGACCACCATGCCCACAGAATAGGCTACGCCCACAGAATAGGTAGTAAAAAAAATTGAAACCCATCCCTGAGTGCTGGGATTGCAGTTGTTGAGCAAAGCAGCCACATGACATCTTGCTTAACTACCACTTCACTCAATAAACAAGATCCTGGCCACAATTGTGGTCATAAGTCAAGGGGTAACTGTAGACCAATCATTTTATAAAATGCTCCATCCACAAAAGCATGCCATGGGTAAAAACATTTTGTGGCAACATACTTTTCAAATAGATAATCCAGAAAGTGAAAATTATTTTAAAAACTAAAACCATGTTTAATATGTATTTTCAGTCATTTTCCAAAAGAACGGATAAGACAGATGGATGCCGGTTCTCGTCCCTCCTGTCCTGACTATATTGTAGGGCTGCTAATTGAGGGGAAAAAACCTGATAAACATTAACTTCCAAAGTACTTCTGTCTCTCTTTCAAACATTTCTCATCTTTATGATTTGCTATTTGCATGAAAATTGGATTTTAATTTTTCATGTATTTGGAATTACATCATCATTTCCTGCCTGTGACTTGATCACATCTTGTGAAGTTTGTGAAAATGTGAACCAAGAAACATCCATTGAGAGATGCAGCTAACAGTAGAGATCACAGAAGCTGATAACAAAAGACGGTTAAAAAAAAACAATCACAAAAGCAACCATATACTTTTTTGTTGTCTTGATTGAGCAAGAGAACAAAAACGAATACTCGTTGAGTCCCAGATGGACTGCTATATTGTTTGAATGCTGCATTTAGTTTGACTACTCTCAAATTATGCAGGCCTAATTAAAACAAGTTCTTTCCATAATTAAATCTTGCCCTTTAAAACAACACTGAAATATAATCAGTATAGAAACACCTTTAACTGTCATGGAGAAGAATGCTTCCAGATAAGACTTTAATTGTACTACCAACAAGGAATTCTTTGTGTGCAGGGGATGACAACTCCAAACAATATCTTGATTTGAAGCCAGCCTTTAATTTTAATCATGATTACTTTCCTCTTATTAGAAAGGAGAAAATGTTGGAATAGCTGAGCTGTAATTTTGATTGGCAGTAGCCTGAAGATCTTTCCTCTCCATCACACCTTAAACATGCCCACATACATGCACCCACCACCCACCCAGACACATGGGTCTTCCTGCTGTCACTCATACCTTTTCAAATTTCCAGGTGATATCCTAAGACTGCAGGACATGATGCAAACCAGTCTCTTTCTGACAAATGCTTGGACTGGCATCAACACTATTCTCGGTTGTCCTGAAACTCAGAGTACTGGAAAATGAATGTTTTGCTTTTTATGACCTTTCTCGGTTAATTATTTAAAAGCAGGACATTAAAACTCTCCTAGGAAGTCCAAAGAGCCAGGGCAATTAATTGTAGTAGCAGCAGCAGGCTGGCCTGGAAACATTGTTCAGTTGCCTCACTTGTTATGTGGGATGATGACATGTTGCAAGAACGGAACATGCAGGACACAAAAGACTCTGCAAATTGGTAAGGGACAGACAAGGAAGCAGAATGTGGTGATCCATTCTTTTAAAGACTATGTGAGGCCAGATAAAATTGCTTTGATGAGGAGCCTGACTGTTATGAAGAGGAACTATTCAAAGACAATATAGGAACTCAGCTGTAGGTGCTACACACCTCCTGCTTCAAGAACCACAGAATGGCCCTCTGCCTTTACCAAAAGCCTGATATGCAGTAATAAAGCAGCTGACCTGTGGATATTTAGCAAGGAATACTGTTTGACTGTGCAGCTTTTTAATGCCTTTTCTTCTGTTTTGATTTCTCGTTATGTTCATTCAATAGAACCATGATGGCAAACCTATGGCATGTTTTTCCTGAAATGGCACGCAAAGCCATGTCGCCTGGCATGCATGGGGTCTCTCATTCATCTTCCACGTATGCAGTGGCAAAGTTCTGTGCTGCTGCAATGTCCATAAGAAAAAAAATTGGCTACAGTATAGTACCACCTTGTACCAATTATCTGGACATACCTTTAACAATCTTTGGACCATAATGTTATTATCCACTTTTAATGTAAATACTTTTAATTATATTTTAATGTTAGTATTTTTAATATAGTGTAAAGACAAATGTATATTGCTTATCTTTGACCGTAATAAAGATCTTACTTACTTACTTACATCTTCCAGGGTTCTGGCGCGCATTCCTCCGTGATGATCAGCTGGCCTTTGCGTGTGCGGCAGTGCCGGAACCCGGAAGAGCTGGTCTGGCGTGAGCATGTGTGCTGGCCAGCTGATAGGTGCATGTAGACTTGCTGGACAGCGCACCAGAAACCAGAAGTTCAATTTCCGGTGCACGCATGCTCCCTGGGCAGCTCCTCTTCCTGGTCACAGTGAAGACAAGCATGCATGGGCAAAGTACTCCCTTTTTGGCACTTGGTGCCGAAAAGGCTTGTCATCATAGAACATGATTTTTCTTCGGCCTGAGCAGTTCTTCTTCTTCATCCCTTTTTTTACTGGACATCCTTTTTATATCTCTGACAACCAAGCTGAACTTTTGTCATCCATTCTCCACTGCAGCAGGCACAAATGTAGGAGTAGACAATAAGGCCATAATTGATCTGCACAAGGCCCAAAGTTATAATAGGTTTTAGCCATGGCTTAGGCATGAAGTCAGCTGGGTGATTTGGGGCCACTCATTCTTTCTCAGCCTTAGGGAAAAAGCAGTGGCAAACTACTTCTGCAAACTCTTGTCAGGAAAGCTGCAGGGATTAGTACAGGCAGTTGCCAGGGGTCACATGGACCTGAACGCACACATACACAAATTTATGTGCAAACCTAGAGCTACCACATCAGTGCTGCAAAACCCCAGATGACTGCTAGATGGCAACAGGAATTAAGAAGCCAAGTGCAACCTCTTCCTTTTTGTTGACGTAGACTCACCTAAACTGAAATTGGACCTCATTTTTAGCCACAGGTAAGGCGATCCTAAAGTGGACACAGCGGCCCAGTGGCCAAGACGCTGAGCTTGTCTTTCAGAAAAGTTGGCAGTTTGAATCCCTAGCACTGCGTGAGTGAGCTCCTGTTACTTGTCCCAGCTTCTGTCAACCTAGCAGTTCGAAAGCACATAAAAATGCAAGTGGAAAAATAGGAACCACATTTGGTAAGAAGGTAACATTGTTCAATGCACCTTCGGAGTTTAATCATGCCGGCCACATGACCACGGAGACGTCTTCTAACAGCACTGGCTCTTCAGCTTTGAAACGGAGTTGAGCACTGGCCCCTAGAGTCAGGAACAACTAGCACATACATGCGAGGGGAACCTTTACCTTTAAGGTGATCCAATCTGCTCTGGAAAAATCCACATGAGGGCTTCCTATATTTTCATTGCTCTCATGCACTTATCCTGATTTTGCCGAATGGGGACTCTATGCTAGCCCAAACAATGTGTTAATTTATTTTTCAGAGTCTTCTGATACACCAAGTATTTAGATTAATTGAATAAGCCACGATTAAGCAAATGAGTTATGAGACAGCATAATATATGAACAACATAATCCAAGTTTCTTGCATTTCATACATCGCTTAATAACCAGGATATTTGATCTCCCAATACAGTGCAAGGAAAATGATTCTTGCTTTAAAAAAAAAAAAGAATTATCAACTTCTCATTCTCAGCTGGGCCCCCTCATAGCTGCTTGGTTTGGAGTAATCAGCAAGCAATAATCTTTTGCTCTATGCCATAAAATACTTGATCTGCCAGTTTCTCTATCTCAAAATCTCCATTATACCATAAAAGAACTAGGACAGATTTGTTCATTGCTAGCATGTCCACTTCTACCACTTCCACCAGCTTTCTTATTCTTCATGCCAAGTTCCATCCCAATGACAGTGTGGAATTAAGGACTTTGTCTTGGGCCTTAAAGAACAGGGTATGGTCTCAGAATTTCTGTCTAGAAACCTAGGTATGGAAAGAGTCATAGTCTGCCAGCGTACATACACAGAAGGAATCTGTGGCTAGATTCCAAGACTAAAAGAAGTTCTTGTCCTTTGTGTAGCTCAGAGTGTTGCCAGAAGCTAGCCACTATGTTTGGTTAATGGCTTAGTGACATTTGAGCACCTAAGCAATTGGATTAATTGAGAAAACACTGCTTCCATTAAACACTGATTCTGTCAGTGGATGTGGATGTGGCTTATTATGTAGAATTTGTGAGCGTGACACATTTGGGCTGCATTCATTTGACTAGGCCTCAGTCAACTCACAACTTTGACTTCTGACGGATTGCCTTCTTTAAAGCTACAGGAATTGTTGCCGGCTCTCTGAAGCCTATTTGTTTGTTCAATTGCATTTAAAAAAAATTAAAACAATCCATGGTGACTTGTTGCTGGAAGGTCAGCTGGTATTAATTAACTACAAATGATAGCTAAATGAATTCTCTATGTTCAGATTTCCCCACAGGACAGGCAGACAACTCTCAGAGAGATCTTAGTCTCATATTGCATAACTTAAGCTACTGTATTCTCCAGAAGGCTGGCTAAATAGGGAAATCCAGTGTGAAGAAGCCAGAGAAAGATAAAACCAGGGGTGAGCTTCAAAGATTCCAGCAAGGGATTCGCTGTCCCATTGCTGGGTGGGCGTGGCCATGGTGGGCGTGGCCTATTCAGCCTCCTGCACCACGGCAGCCTCCCCCCCCTCCTATTTTTTGCTCTCTTCAGGCTCCAGAGGCTTGATTTGAGCCTCCGGGAGGGCGAAAACTAATTCCCCCAGGCTTCGGAGGCCATTTCCAGACTTTTGGAACTTCTGGTAGGCCCGTTTTTCACCCTTCCTGAGCCTCTGCATTGGCCCTGCACTTACCTTGCATGATGAACGAGCCACGTGGAGACTCCTAGGAGAGGCTGGGTGGGAGGGGAAGGGAGGGTTGGGGTGGGTGGAGCCAGTGTTGTTAAGCTGGCCATGCCCCCACTCCCCCCCCCCAAGATCAAACACAACCCTGATGCGGCCCTCAGTGAAATTGAGTTTGGCACCCCTGCCTTGGATCAAGCAGCTGCTAGTTTAAGGAGTTATGGAGACCTGCCCCTGCGCTCTGAAGCAACTGGTTGCCTTTGAATCCAAAATGCTACTTCCCTCTATATAGGCCACAGAAGTACACACTTGATCCTTTCTCAAAGAGAGCTGAATGCATATCCTCTCCTTACATTCATCTCTTACATTCTGCCAAACCACAGAGTAAATATGTCAGCTTTCCTTTTAACAATCGCTAATGAATAGCACTTATTTATTACAAAAGCCAGAAGATGCTTCCTCATTCTTCTGTTTTCATATGAGATCATTAGTCCAGAACAGTTGACATATGGGGAGTGAAACCTCACTTGTTTCGAGTTTCGAGTTTCATTTTATTTATATGCCGCCCTATTCCCGGCGGGACTCAGGGCGGCGCACAAACCCAAGGAGGGGAAGGGAAACACAAAAACTACACAAAAAGTACAGGGCATGTAAAACAACTAACAGCCACACAATTCGAGAGGGGAAGGGAACTCATCAACCCCAGGCCTGCCGACACAGCCAGGTTTTAACGGCTTTTCGGAAGGCCTGGAGAGAGGTGAGGGTCCGAATCTCTGCGGGGAGCTCGTTCCAAAGGGCCGGAGCCACCACAGAGAAGGCCCTCCCCCGGGTAGTGGCCAGATGACATTGGCTAGTAGATGGAACCCGGAGGAGGCCTAATCTGTGTGATCTAATGCAGTGGTCCCCAACCTTTTTATCGCCGCGGACCAGTCAGCCTTTGATAATTTTACCGTGGCCCGCTGAGCGCGCGCAGGGGTGGGGGGGCGTTGTTCGCGACGACACATTGATTGCTTATATATCAGATTGTTTTGATTAAAGGCGCAGGAACACCGGGGAGACGTCTTCTGAGCGAGGCGTTTTCTGTAGAGCCGCAGGGAGACTGGGGAGACGTCTGCAGGGTTGCAGGTACACGTCAGCTTTGGACCACACGTGCGTACCTGCGCGGGGCTCTCTTCCCTGGAGCCTTTGCGCACGGCCCAGGAGCTTTTGCGCACGGCCCAGGAGCCTTTGCGCTGCAGCGATCATGGCCCCCGGCCGCTGCGTGGCCCGGTGCCAGGTACTCCACGGCCCGGCACCGGTCCGCGGACCGGGGGTTGGGGACCACTGATCTAATGGGTCTTTGGGAGGTAATTGGCAGCAGGCGGTCTCTCAAGCACCCAGGTCCAATACCATGAAGGGCTTTATAAGTGATGACTAGCACCTTGAAGCATATCCAGAGACCAATCAACATATCCAGAGACCAATTTAACATCTACATGAAACCGCTGGGAGAGATCATCCGCAGGCACGGGATTAGATACCATCAATATGCGGACGATACTCAATTGTATCTGTCCGCCCCGTGCCAAATCAATGAAGCGGTTGATGTGATGAGCCGGGGCCTTGAGGCCGTCATGGACTGGATGAGGGTTAACAAGCTTGTGCTCAACCCAGAAAAGACCGAGTGGCTGTTGTGTTTCCCTCCCAAAGATTTGGCCAACATTCCAACACTCAGGCTGGGGGGTCAAATTTTACACCCCTCAGAGAGGGTTCTCAACTTGGGAGTCCTCCTGGATCCACAGCTGTCATTCGACCACCATTTAACGGCTGTGACCAGGGGGGCATTCGCCCAGGTACGCCTGGTGCGCCAGTTGCGACCCTACCTAAATCGGGAGGCTCTCACAACAGTCACTCGGGCCCTTGTGACCTCTAGGCTGGAATACTGCAATGTGCTCTACATGGGGCTGCCCTTGAGGAGCATCCGGCGACTTCAGCTAGTGCAGAACGCAGCCGCGCGAGTGATTGCGGGTGCACCTCGATTCACCCGCATAACACCTATCCTCCGCGAGCTGCGCTGGCTACCTGTCGATCTCCGGATGCGCTTCAAGGTGCTATTAATCACCCATAAAGCCCTACATGGCAGTGGATCTGGATACTTGAGAGACCGCCTTCTGCCAATTACTTCCCTGCGACCTATAAGATCCCATAGACTAGGCCTCCTCCGCATCCCATCGGCCAGCCAGTGTCGGCTGGCAACTACAAGGAGGAGGGCCTTCTCAGCAGTAGCCCCGACCCTTTGGAACGAGCTCCCCGTGGAGATTCGTACCCTCTCCACTGTCCAAGCCTTCCGCATAGCCTTGAAGAACTGGCTCGCCTGTCAGGCCTGGGGATAAGGATCGCTACCCCGCCCGAATGATGAATGTATGTTGCCTATCATTTTATTATATGTTGTTATCTTAATGTTGTATCCCCCCTTTCCTGGTTTTGTGTGAGCCGCCCTGAGTCCCCTCAGGGAAAAGGGCGGCCTACAAATGCTAATAAACCTAAACCTAAACCTAATCAGTAACCAGTGCAGCTCGCGGAGGATAGGTGTAACGTGGGTGTACCGAGGTGCA
The DNA here is from genome assembly GCF_051295495.1 of Thamnophis sirtalis. Taxonomy (NCBI): domain Eukaryota; kingdom Metazoa; phylum Chordata; class Lepidosauria; order Squamata; family Natricidae; genus Thamnophis; species Thamnophis sirtalis. The sequence goes on along the minus strand of NW_028261381.1, from coordinate 106,666,346 downwards.
CCCACAATCGCTCACGCGGCTGCATTCTGGATGAGCTGAAGTCTCCGAATGCTCTTCAAGGGCTGCCCCATGTAGAGCGCATTGCAGTAGTCCAGTCTTGAGGTCACGAGGGCATAAGTGACTGTTGCGAGTGCTTCCCGGTTCAGGTAGGGACGCAATTGGTGCACCAGGCGAACCTGGGCAAATGCCCCCCTGGTCACAGCCGACAAATGATGTTCTAAGATCAGCTGTGGGTCCAAGAAGACTCCCAAATTACGAACCCTGTCTGAGGGGTGTAAAATTTCACCCCCCAGCCTGAGTGATGGAGTACTAACCAAATTTTGGGGAGGGAAACACAACAGCCACTCAGTCTTGTCTGGATTGAGCGCAAGCTTGTTAACCCCCATCCAGACCCTGACAGCCTCCAGGCACTGGCACATCACATCAACCGCTTCACTGAGTTGGCACAGGGCGGACAGATACAACTGGGTATCGTCCGCGTACTGATGGTATTTTATCCCGTGCTGCCAAATGATCTCACCCAACGGCTTCATGTAGATGTTAAACAGGAGGGGGGACAGGACCGAACCCTGTGGGACCCCATATTTCAGGGGCCTAGGGGTCGACCTCTGCCCCCGACCAATACCGACTGTGACCTGTCCGAGAGGTAGGAGGAGAACCACCAAAGAACGGTTCCTCCTACCCCCACCTCTTGTAACCGTCGCAGAAGGATACCATGGTCAATGGTATTGAAGGCTGCTGAGAGGTCAAGAAGCACTAGGACGGAGGCATGACCTCCATCCCTGGCTCTCCAGAGATCATCGGTCAGTGCGACCAAAGCGGTTTCCGTGCTGAAGCCAGGCCTGAATCCGGACTGAAAGGGATCCAGATAATTGGCTTCATCCAAGGACTGTCGGAGCTGAAAGACCACCACTTTCTCAACAACCTTCCCAACAAAGGGGAGGTTGGAGACTGGACGGTAGTTATTCAAAATGGCTGGATCCAGAGATGGCTTCTTCAGGAGGGGTCTCACCACCGCTGTCTTCAATGGCGGAGGAAAGAAGGGAGGCATTCACCATTGCCTGGATCCAGCCCCGCATCACCTCCCTGCTGTTCACGACCAGCCAGGAGGGGCACGGGTCCAGTGCACATGTGGCGGCACTCACCGCTCCCATGGCCTTGTCCACTTCATCAGGAGTAACAAGTTGAAAGTCAGTCCAGAGATGTCGCTCAAGACCCTCCCCCGGTACCCCGGCTGGCTCCGCGCAATTGGAGTCCAGGTCCATCCGAAGCCGAGCAACTTTTTCCGCGAGAAACTGGACATATTCCTCCGCTCTACCTCGTAAGGGATTATCCGCAACCCTCCCATTCAGGAGGGAGTGGGTTACCCTAAACAAGGCGGCAGGGCACGACTCAGCGGATGCAATCAAAGCGGCAATATAGGTTCTCCAGAACTTGTCACAACTAGCTGAATGCCACCTCTGTCTTGTCCTGGAAAATGCCGCCTCTTGGAACCTCCCCCAGAATGGAAAGAAAACATGAATAAATTAAAATGGGAATGCTGAGAAGGGTGGGTATGTGTATGTCACGTCCACAAAAGCAAGCCTTGCAGAAGAAGAACAGAATGATTGGGACAGAATTAAAAGTTCAAGTCAGGAGAACAGAATGACAGAACCAAGAGCCTGCAGGGCCATCAGAATAAATAGGGGGTTAAGCTGAGCCGATTGCAAAGAAAAGAGACAATAAAAGATGCTGGGAATTTATGGTAGTTTTGTCCTTGCTTTGGAAGTGTTTTTAGTCCTTTTGAGCCTTTTCTATAAGAAATCAGCTTGGATGTCTTAATCTTAGCAAAGAAAATGCAGTATATAATAAATCAGTTCAGAAGAACGAGGCTGTACAGTAGAAATGGGATATAATTTTTTTCGCCCATTAGATTTCTGGGGGTTTTTTCTGGCTATTTTAAGAATTGTATGTAATCTATTATTTTCTGCAGCTCAGGATTTGATTTGTAATATTATATATTTATTAGAGAGCACTATGTCATAGGCATCTGCAGCTTGTTTATGCTTCTTTCCCCTGCTTCTCTGCAAGTACAGTCCACAGCACCTCTTTCAAGTTTCTTGACCTATTTCATACCTATTTCTCATAATGCCAGAATGATATTTTTTAAACTCTCTAATACTATAATTTTTAAAATTCTGAACTGCATTACAACATTTGTAGCAATGCAGATGTTAATTTGTAGCTCTATGTAGAATAAAAAAAATGTAGGAAATCCAAAAATTAAGTATTAGTACTGCTTTAGTATTAATTGTAATATTAGTAACACTTTACAAAACCTTAGTAAGACCACACGTGAAATGCTGCATCCAGTTTTGGTCACCACAATATAAAAAAAGATGTAGAGACTCTGGAAAGAGCGTAGAGGATAAAACTAGATCATAGATTATAACTGCGCAATTTTAAATAGAATGTTGAGAGCATGGGAGTTGCTTGGAATTGAATGAATGGCCCACTTTTAGTAATTGTTACCTTGTATTTTATATGTTTTAAATTCTTACGTGGGATTTGTTAGAGTGGATAAATGAGAATGCTTGACTCGGAGGACCTGCTGGGGAAGGCGGGAGGAACCGGGGTGGTTGGGGGGGCCATGGACATGGGAGTGGGTCGGAGCATAGCGGTCGTGACAGGGAGAGGCAGATACGGCGGGGACCTTAGGGCTGGCCATTACCGGGGAAGGAGGGTTCGCTACATTACAGAGATCCCTCCTTCCGGCCCTAGGAGTCCCACTCCAAGACCAGATGGCGCGAGTAGTCAGGACCCTGGTCTCAGGCTGTTGTCGCTAAATGCCAGGTCTGTTGTCCACAAAGCTCCCCTCGTCCGGGACTTAATTGTTGACGAGAGGGCAGACCTGGCATGTATTACTGAAACCTGGCTGGGCACAGAAGGAGGAGTCCCCCTTGTAGAGATGTGCCCAGAGGGATTTCAGGTGCTTCATCAGCCGAGAGCCCAGGGAAGGGGTGGCGGTGTGGCTATTGTAATCCGGGAGTCTCTGTTACCTCGTAGGGTCCCTGCTCCGGAGCTTGTCGGGTGTGAGTCTCTGCTGATAAAGTTGGACCTCAAGGGTCAAGTGGGTTTGCTGCTAACGTACCTGCCTCCCAACTGCGTTGCAGCATCCCTCCCCTCACTCCTCGAGTCAGTAGCCGAGCTGGCAGTTGAGTTCCCCAGGCTTATAGTTCTGGGGGATTTCAACTTGCCATCGCTCGGTGAACGCTCTGATGGGGCGCAGGAGTTCATGGCTTCCATGACAGCCATGGGCTTGACCCAAGTAATTCGGGGCCCAACCCATGCAGCGGGTCACATGCTCGACCTCGTATTTCTCTCGGAGCAGTGGATGTGTGATCTTGGTCTGAGGGGTAATGAGATCATACCCCTGTCGTGGTCAGACCATTACCTACTGAGGCTTGACTTCCGGAGGCCAAACCCCCACCGTAGGGAGGAGGAACCGACCAGGTGGTTCCGCCCCAGGCGACTTATGGACCCTTTGAGGTTCCAGACGGAGCTTGGGGTTATTCCTGATACCCTCGCCCACAGTTCGGCGGAGACTCTGGCTGCCGCCTGGCATTCGGCGGCGTCGGAGTCTCTCGACCGGATTGCGCCACTACGGCCCCTCCGGGTCAGTGGATCCCGGAGAGCTCCCTGGTTTACCGAGGAACTCCGGGAGAAGAAACGCCGGAGGAGATGCCTAGAGCACCAGTGGAGGTCCGATAGGTCCGAGGCAAACCGAGCACTCTTAACTACCTGCACCAAGGACTATGTCCGAGCATTAAGAACTGCAAAAAGATCATATATTTCTTCCTTGGTTGCGTCCGCCGAGTCACGCCCAGCCGCCCTGTTCAGGATAACCCGCTCCCTCCTTAATAGGAGGGATGCGGGAGACCCCTTGCAGGGTAGGGCTGAGGATTATGCTCAATTCTTGGCGGACAAAGTAGCTCGGTTTCGATCGGACTTGGACTCCACCGCAGTAGATCCAGCTGAGACACAGGAGGATCATTTGCCACATCAGTTCTGGGTTGAGTTCCAGGAAGTTGCCTCTGGGGATGTGGACAAGGCCATCCGAGCTGTAAGTGCCTCCACTTGTATTCTGGACCCGTGTCCCTCCTGGCTGGTGGCTAACAGCAGGGAGGTGACACATGGCTGGATCCAGGCGGTTGTCACCGCCTCCCTTCGAGAGGGGCACTTCCCCGCCGTACTCAAAACGGCGGTGGTGAGACCCCTCCTAAAGAAACCATCGTTAGATCCAGCCATCTTAAACAACTTTCGTCCTGTCTCCAACCTTCCCTTTATCGGGAAGGTTGTTGAGAAGGTGGTGGCCTTTCAGCTTCGACGGGCCTTGGAGGAAGCTAGCTATCTTGACCCCTTCCAGTCCGGCTTCAGACCCGGTTACAGCACAGAAACCGCTTTGGTCGCATTGACCGATGATCTCTGGAGGGCCAGAGATGGAGGCTATGCGTCCATCCTGGTTCTCCTTGACCTCTCAGCGGCTTTCGATACCATCGACCATGGTATCCTTCTGCGACGACTGCGGGAGGTGGGAGTGGGAGGCACTGTTTTGCGGTGGTTCTCCTCCTACCTCTCGGACAGGTCGCAGTCGGTGTTAGTGGGGGGGCAGAGATCGTCCCTGAGGCCCCTAACATGTGGAGTACCTCAGGGTTCGGTCCTATCCCCCCTACTATTTAACATATACATGAAACCGCTGGGCGAGATCATTCGGAGGCACGGGATAAAATACCATCAATATGCGGACGATACACAATTGTATCTGTCCGCCCCGTGCCAACTCAATGAAGCGGTGGACGTGATGAACCGGGGTCTGGAGGCCGTTAAGGACTGGATGAGTGCTAACAAACTGGTGCTCAACCCGGATAAGACCGAGTGGCTGTTGTGTTTCCCCCCCAATAATTTGGCTAATACACCAACGCTTAGGCTGGGGGGTCAAATTCTACACCCCTCAGATAGGGTCCGCAACTTAGGAGTCCTCCTGGATCCACAGCTGACTTTTGATCACCAGCTGTCAGCTGTGACCAGGGGGGCATTTGCCCAGGTTCGCCTGGTCCGCCAGTTGCGGCCCTACCTAGATCGGGGGGCCCTCACAACAGTCACTCGAGCCCTTGTGATCTCTAGACTGGAATACTGCAATGGGCTCTACATGGGGTTGCCCCTGAAGTGCATCCGGCGACTACAGCTAGTCCAAAATGCAGCCGCGCGAGTGATTGTGGGCGCACCTCGGTTCGCCCACGTTACACCTGTCCTCCGCGAGCTGCACTGGCTGCCTGTTGGTCTCCGGGTGCGCTTCAGGATAATGATGACCATCTTTAAAGCACTCCATGGTAGTGGATCTGGGTACTTGAGAGACCGCCTTCTGCCGATTACCTCCCTAAATCGACCAATCAGATCGCACAGACTGGGCCTCCTCCGAATTCCATCTGCCAGTCAATGTCGACTGGCGACCACACGGAGGAGAGCCTTTTCTGTTGCTGCCCCGACCCTATGGAACGAGCTCCCCATGGAGATCCGCACCCTCACCACGATCCAGACCTTCCGCGCAGCCCTCAAGATCTGGCTCTCCCAGCAGGCCTGGGGATAGGCTTCCAATTACCCGCCCGAGTGTTTGATTGCTGAATGAAAGTTGTGTTTTATTATTTTTCTTTTGTTCACAAAGTGTTTGTTTTGACCTTGCACTTCCCCTCCCCTGTGGTTGTAAGCCGCCCTGAGTCCCCTCAGGGAAAAGGGCGGCATATAAATCCCAATAAACCTGAAAACCTGAAACCTGAAACCTAAAACATATGAAGAACGGTTGCAGAAATTGGGGTTGTCTAATCTAGTAAAAAGAAGGATTAGGGTGACATGATTTCAGTATTTGAGGGACTGCCACAAAGGAGAGAGGGGCAACCACAAGAAGCAATGGATAGAAACTAATCAAGGAGAGAAGCAACCTAGAACTAAGGAAAAATGTCCTAAAAGTGAGAACAATCATCCAACAGAACGGCTTGCCTTCAGAAATTGTGGATGTCCCATCTCTAGAGGCTTTTAAGAATGACTGGACAGCCATTTGTCTGAAATGGTATATAGGGTCTCCTGCTCAAGCAGAGGGTTGGACTAGAAGACCTCCAAAGTGTCTTCCAATTCTCTTATTCTAAAGAGTTTGGTGCCTTACTAGAAGACAAGTTTGAAAACATGGAATTATTCTGTGCAGTGAGGCACTACGATTTATTGCTGACAGATCTTTCAGTAACTTTGCAATTTTTCACCACTGGAAACATAGCTTCTTCCTTATCCATATCCACTTCCTCAGGAGCTCAGCCAAGGCAAAAGGCCAGCAATGAGTTCTCTCAAGTTCTTCCAAGTTAGGAATCCATTGAAGCCAATAATACTTCAAAGGCGAGATGTTTTGTATACAGTGTGTGTGTGTGTGTTTGGGTAGAAGCATGCCATTTGGGTGCAGTTCAATAATGGACAATTATGCAAGTGTCTGTTGGGATTGCAAGTACACAGGAGTGGTTTTTCCTGAATACAAAGGTGTTTTCCCTAAAAGAAAGAGGTTTAAGATAAGGCTGCAGGACAGGATCAGTGGCAGAGATTTAAATCCCCCTTCCCATGTGCCATGGAGCTAATCCTGAAACTGTTAAAAGACCAGGTATGCTAAAAACACACTTGCATTCAACATCCTTTTGGTTTCATTTGATTAATAAATATTGCTTTGAATTAAATTTGTGTATCTTTGTAATTGCATATTACAAACATATTGTTTAGAAGCAAAAGGGGTGTTTGAGATGATGCTGGTGTGCTTGAGGCTAAGAATGGTTAAATCTATCAAGTCTGGGATTCGTCATGTCTTCAGATTTCAGTCATAGGAATTTTTTAAATCTTATTTTTGCATAAAATATCTCCTCCTTGTCCTCCTCCTCCTCCTTTGGAGAGGACTGTTCTCCAAATGCTTCCACATTTGGCAATCTTCATACCTATTTTTCATAATGCCAGAATGATATTTTTTAAACTCTCTAATACTATAACTTTTAAAATTCTGAACTGCATTACAACATTTGGAGCAATGTAGATGTTAATTTGTAACTGTAAAATGTAGAAAATCCAAAAATTAAGATTTGGATAAGCTTGTGTTAAAATGAGAACCAAATTACTTTCGAAATTGCAGGGGATATAATTACAGAAAGGTAATTCCCTCCAGAAATGTCAAGCTGGTAATTCATGTGGATTGTACTGAATCTATATATCAGATTGAATTAAGATGAACCCGAATCTCCTTGACAAAGTGGAACCCAAACAATTATCCTTCAGTGTTCAGGATTTTTTTTAAAAAAAAAATAAACCCTATGCAATTCAATTCTTGACTAGCAAAAAGTATAAAAATTCATATGATAGAATCAAATACATGTTGTCATAAACTAACGCATGTTTTCATAATTAGTAAATTAACTTAGAAAAGGACAGTAACAGATGCAATATCGAGATGAAATAAATTGATCTTCTCTTTCTTTCTTACACTGTACGTAAGAAAGAAGAAGGAATGCCTCTTACATTAGTTGCTATTTCAAGTTGTGTTACATTAAAGTGGGGATTTTATTTAAAACAAAACATTTTGCTCTATTAATTGGACCCTTTGTTTAATTAATTAATTACTTCACTAGCAGTCAGTAAATATATTAATAACCTGATCTTTTAAATGTGATCAATTTCATGGCCAATCTTCTCTAAACATATATCTGTTGGACCCAAGGAAAATTTTCCCAGTGAAAAGAATCCAAATATTCCCCAGGTGCTTCCTGGTAGACGAGATGTAATACTAATTATCAGCCTTTTTGCAACTATCCCATCTTGTCCAGCTGAACAGAATTTTTGTTTTGTTCTGATGTTGTAGAAATGAAAAAAAATCAATGGCAAAGATGTGAGGGTTACAAATGAAAGATAACATTAGAACAATTAATCTAGAATAAATTAATATAGAACAATTAATCAGTGGAACAGCCTGCCTCCAGAAGTTGTGAATGCTCCAACACTGGAAGTTTTTAAGAAGATGTTGGATAACCATTTGTCTGAAATGGTATAGGGTTTCCTGTCTAGGCAGGGGGTTGGACTAGAAGACCTCCAAGGTCCCTTCCAACTCTGTTATTCTATTCTATTACTGTGATGCCCCACACAAAATAGGATAAATTCTCCAGGTTGATTATATGTTCCATCCATTGTCTAGATGCTCAATGGGCCATCACTTTGTAACAGAAAGGCTCTACACCAGTATCCTAGACCAACATTAAGCTCCAATGAACACCATGCATATGATAATTGTCCCTTACAGCTCTATGATTCTATGTTATATGTACTACTATTAATGCTACCATATCTGAGCTGCAAAATTCTGGACAGTGATGGGATGGGAGCAAAGAATGACTCTTTCTGATCCCCTTGATAGTATGCAGTGTTCATCTAGATTTGTGATATCCAGGTATGAGAGGCTATGATTTCTGAGGAGTGGGGGCAGAAATCAGATTTAGTTGAACTAAGGAGTGCTTATCAATGGATTTTAAATACTTGACTGACCCCTGCTGGGAGGAATGATTAAAGCCCCTTCATGTGGGATGTTCTCTCTTCCAAGCATTCTCTGGAATTGAGGAAGCATCTTTATATGTGATACTTGAAAGGGGGGGACCCTCAAATTGAGTCCAAAGTCAAAGAGGAAAGCATCAATTGTGACCCAAGTTGTGGGTGCTATAACACTGGAGATTTTTAAGAAGAGATTGGACAACTATTTGTCTAAAATGGTATAGGGTTGGATTAGAAGACCTCCAAGGTCCAACTCTGTTATTCTGTTCTTACAGTATGTTAGAGTAGTCTGTTTTAAGATCATCCAAGAATTTGTAAAACTCATCTGTAAACTGGCTTTGTTATAGCAATTGTCCCAAAGTCCTAGAAAAACCAAAGATCTGCCTAGGTCATATTATTATAAAACTGCACATCCCCTTATCTTTTCAACCAGTCAACTGAGTCATTTTTGAGCTGGTCAGGATCAAACTCCTGGATGTGGGCAGTCAGCCTGCAATACTGCATTCTAACCACTGCACCAGCACAGCTCCTCGAGAGGATTGTCATGAAATTAAAAAATCCCTTCCAAACGGAGTTGGCCCTCCATTGGTTGCCCTAATCTTAGAGTGCTAAAATGTAGAACATTTTCAGACTGAAAGAATCATTTCTCTGAGCATTCCCTACACTGTATTGTCACTCTGTACCAGAGGTGAAATGCTACCGGTTTGGAGCAGTTCGCCCGAACCAGTAGTAAGAAAATTAGAAATCACGCAGCACAGCTGATTGTTGCACAGCTGATCATCTGAACTACCAGTTTACCCAAACCAGTAGCATTTTTTTACGTTCTGACAATCAGCCCTGTGACAATCAACTGTGCCATGCGATTTATATTCACTAGAAAGCAGGAAATCCAGCTGTTCCCCCCTTCGCTGTTCTACTTACCTTTGCAGACTCAGAAAAGGCTTCTTAATCCTCCTTTTTCAGTGCTGCATGGTAGCGCCTGCGGTGTGCATGTGCGCAAAGTGTGCATGCGTGTGCAAATGAACCGGTAGCGAAGCGAACCGGTAGCAGACTTCAGAGCATTTCATTCCTGCTCTGAACTACACAGTTATCTGAGGAGGTTTAGCAACTATTTTGGCTAATTGATCTGACCTAGCAATATTTTTTTAAAAATTGAAAAAAAGATCTATGAATTTATCTTAATCTATAGCAATCGGCTCCACCACATTCAGGAAAAACTTAATAAGAAATGTGAAATGATATAAACATTACAATCATTTGCAGAAAATTCTTTCAGCTAGTTGGTTTGAATCCTGGCAACACTGCTTGCTGCTGCAGGGAACATTATTACAACAAAATTCCTCACATTGTATGCCATAACAAAAATCACTTTTTATATTTGCTCTTGGGAGGCGAATAGAACAAAAAAAAAATTTGCTCTAATTTCTGCAAAGTGTGGCATAACTGAATCCCTTCATCACTATGCATTTCTTCCCACCCCACCCAGAAGTCTCAGGAAAGAATGGAACTTTGTTGTTGTAAACCACATGCCCATCTGTGCTCTCTTCTGCTCTCTGCCATGCAGCCCCTCTACTCTAAGGGCCACCTGAATCTAAGTCTCCTTCCAAATCTCTGCTCAGTTCAGAGCTTTTTTTGGAACAGTAAAGCCAGAATTAAGTATACTGTAACTTGATCATAGAACTAAGGAGAAATTTCCTGACAGTTAGAACAATTAATCAGTGGAACAACTTACCACCAGAAGTTGTAAATGCCCCAACACTGGAGGTTTTTAAGAAGATGTTGGATAACCATTTGTCTGAAATGATATAGAGTTTCCTACCTAAGCAGGGGGTTGGAATAGAAGACCTCCAAGGTCCCTTCCAACTCTGTTATTCTATTACCATTCTATTCCTATTCTATTCTATTTATTCTATTCTTGATATAGCTCTATTTGGTTGAGGTTAGTTAATTGAAATTATAGCTCTACTTGGTTGAGATTAATTAATTGAACTTATTATTGTAACTTACAATCCGGTTAACAGTTATACTATTTGTGCAGTTTCCTTTAAAATTCAAGAGTATTGAGGTTGGTGTATATCTCTGAAGATTTGCAGTGGTGACTGCAAAGCCATTTCCTCATATTCTGAGAATGCAGGGTCAATAGAGGTATCTTTGGTCTTCTGCACCAACATATATTTGCTGGAAAGGCAGCCCTGAAACTGCACCCTGAGCCCTTTAGAGATTTTGGCAAACCTACCTACCTTGTAGTTGAACTGTTTGACAACCAATTAGTTGACTAAGTGAAAACAAGTTAGTTGCTCAAGATTTTGAATACCAATATTGGATTCAATATTATTGCAAATATTATATCCCAACATTTGCTACAGTGCTATACCCTTCACCCTCTGAACTGCTTTCCCTCACTGTACCATGCAAAACATTTTAGAGTTCCTATATTAATGTAAAACGGCTGTTGATAGCTTCAGCAGAGAACCTCAAAAAGTAAATGTTTTTGCACATCACATGCTGTGTGCATCAACTTCTTCAGAGATCATTTATTTCTAAATGCTAAATGCAAGATCTGTAAAAGGATGTTTTGTTCCACCCCCATAAAGTTCCTTGCAATACTGAACCCTACCTACTAATTATAATATGCACATTGTCCTAGACAGAAGAAAAACAAAACACAAAAACATAAAATTCATCAAGTCTCACTGAACTGAAAAGATTTCTGCTATGTTTCTAGGACCCATAATACCAGCTTTGTTCTTCATAGATCACTGCATGAATTTTTGTAGGAAGAGGAATGGAATCTTAGAAACCCAGTCTCATTTGGCTGACAGCTATAACCACAGCACATCATAGCTTTTCTGGCAGGAAGACAAGTCATCCCAATAATGTTTTCTGAATAGATACTGTCAACATTTGCTATGGCATTAGACCTAAACTCATCTGAAACTGGCTTGGACAATTTAAGTTTATGCCTTTTTTAATCTACCATCAAATACTAAACCAAAGACAACTGTCCAGAATGAATCTAGAACTATTTGTGAATCTCAAGGTGCTTCTTAAAGCTCAGTTGCAATTTGACATTGTCCTACAGTTACTTGCCCCCCCTCTCTCTCCCTCTCTCTCCCTCTCTCTCCCTCCCTCCTTCTCTTCCCCTCTCCTTCTCTCTCTCTCTCTCTCTCTCTCTCTCTCTCTCTCCCTCCCTCCCTCCCTCCCTCCCTACCAACCTACCAACCAACCAACCAACCAACCAACCAACCAACCATATTTTTGGAGTATGAGATGCACCAAGATTTGAAGATGCAAATTTTAAAAAAAGGTTTTGTACTCTGCAGACCTCCCAAAAATGGCCCATTTTTTGCAAAAACAGGCCCTTTTTTCAAAAGAAAAGTGCATGAATAGCCTTTAGGAGGCTTGTAGAATGCTCCTAGGAGCTGGGGGAGCAAAAATGAGCAAAAATGACCCATTTTTTGCAAAAATGGGCCCTTTTTTGTAAAAAAAAAAAAAAAAAAAAAAAGAGGGGGGGCATGCATTGCCTTTAGGAGGCTTATAGAGTGAACCTGGGGGCTGGGGGCAAAATTGAGCAAAAATGGCCCCTTTTTCACTCATTTCTGCCCTCCCCAGCCCCTAGGAGCACTCTATAAGCCTCCTAAAGGCTGTGCATGGCCATTTTGGTGAAGGGGGCAGGGTTCTGGGAGGCAAGAAAATGCTGTATTCAGTGTATAAGATACACCCAGATTTGCAGCCTTTTTTTTTCACCTTATACTTCAAAAAATACAGTGTCTGTCTGTCTGTCTGTCTGTCTATCTAATCAATTTATATGGTATACTCATCTTGCAAAATATAAGGTAACTGAGGTCAACCAGCAATAATTAAATTTCCAATTATTACTGGCAGGATTATCTGGCATCCTGGTCCAATGCTCAGAGGAAAAGCCAAATCTTCAAGGCCTTACAGAATATGAATAGGGTCAATACCATTCAAATCTCCATGGATATGCCCTTTCAGAGGCAATATAATAAAGATTACATTGTTTTATAGTGAGAGTCAGAACATGCCCAAGCTGTTGAATATCATGGGATAGGCAGTCAATTGGAGCTAGGCAGTCTCATAGGTAACCTGCATTTGTGCCATGAAGAGTTTTACAGGAGATAACCATCATCTTGAACTGTACCCAGAAGCTTATTAGGAGAAAGTGCAGTTTCTGGAGCAGTGGTATTCTATTAGTACTTCATGGTGTGTTCATAACCACCTATAAGATTGCATTCTGGACCAATTGCAGCTTCCAGTCTGTCTTAAAGAGAGACCCATGTAGATATCCCATTGTAATAGTTCAATTGGGAAGCAATAAAGTTGTGAGTATAATGTAGATAAACCACGGGTGACTATAAGGAATCATGCCTTTTTTTGTATACTTACGTCTGCAAATATGTGTTTTGTATCATTGTATGTTTTTGTTCCTTTTCTCCAGCTTAATTTTTTTCTTGTATAATTTTCTAATTCCCTTTTCCCCCTTTTTTTAAACAGGGAGCACTGTGGCCTAGTGGTTAAGATGCTGGGCTGCTTGACCAGAAGGTTGGCATTTCAAGACCCATGCCTCCACATGACAGGGTGAACTCCCATTCCTGCCAACCTAGCAGTTTCAAAGCATGCAAGTGTGAATAGATAACACTTTGATGGGAAGGTCACAGCATTCCATACACCTCAGCATATAGTCATGCCAGCCACATGACCACATGACCACAGAAGTGTCTTCAGACATTGCTGGCTATCTCAGCTAGGAAATGGAAACAAGCATTTTGTCAGGGTTCCAAGTAACACCCCCAACCAATGAAGACTGCAAGGCCATCAGTTCCTCAAAGTTCCAATGTATTATATATGTCATATCTAATACCACATCTGAGAAAACCCGAATCTGAAATCTCCAGGTTTTTCCTACACAAAGGAAAGTCGAAGTCCCTTCCCCTCTACCCACATGTACATCACATGGTCCAATCAATCCACCGTCCTATCTGGGGATGCCTCCCAGTCATGCCACTCCAGGTGCAGGCTGAACATCCTTGACTCTCAGAGAAAAGAATGTTGTTGTGGCTAAATACTTCTACCAACTCCATACAACTCTCCCCCCTCCTAGTTTCCCACAGACTAAATGTGGCAGCCCTGAAAATCCAAAAAAATAATGACCTCCAGGGCTGATACATTTACTGTAGAGTTGGAGACAATTTGACAGGGGAAATCTTCCTTTTTTATTTACTTACTTAAAATTATGGATTTAAAAGTTTGCGGGGGAAGGGGCACCATGTGGTGACTATGAGCAGGGCGTCCTGATTTAGAAACAAGGTGAGCTTGTGCAAAGCCCTTTTTGTTGCAGCTGACATCTGCTCTTCCACCAGGACCAAAAATCTATCAGGAATCCAAACTGCACATATATCTTCTGTCTGGGGGGAGCACTACCCAACCCAGAGCTAAAGGTGGAAAATCCCTGAATACAGAGACTGTAACACTCAGAGCTACTGGGTCTTACTATAATTAAGTTGAAGTCTGTTCTTTGCCATCCAGAAACTCACAACCATTACAACCTCCAAAGACTGGAAAAGTACCCTAAGGACTTTGTCAGCAGGGATGGAAATGTATGTCTGAGTTTCATCAGCATACTAAGGATACTTAATTTCATGGCAACTGATGACCTCACCCAGCAGCTTCATATAAATGCTAGATATGAGTGGAATGGGTGCAAAGTCAAAGAAGAGCCGAGGTGGCGAGGTGGTTAAATGCAGCTACTTCAGCTGATTACAGTTATGCAGTTCGGCTGTTCAAATCACACCGGCTCAGGATTGACTCAGCCTTCCATCCTTCCGAGGTGGGTAAAATGAGGACCCGGATTGTTGTTGGGGGCAATATGCTGACTCTGTAAACTGCTTAGAGGGGGCTGAAAGCCCTATGAAGCGGTATATAAGTCTAACTGCTATTGCTATTGCTAAAGTCCTAAGAGACCCTGCAAAGTATCTTGTACACTACAGTCTCTTTAAATTATATATATATATATATATATATATATATATATATATATATATATATATATATATATATATATATATATATATATATATATATATACATACATACACACACACACACACACATATACATATATATATGTGTGTGTGTCTGTGTGTGTGTGTTTGTAGATAAAAGCACTTACATGTACACTGCAGAGATTTACTATACTATAGGATTCTTGAGTAACCTACCCTCTATCTATCTATCTATCTATCTATCTATCTATCTATCTATCTATCTATATATATATATATATATATATATATATATCCTCCAGGATTGGGCGGCCTATAAATCTATTAAATGAAATGAAATGAAATGAAATATGTATGTATGTATGTGTGTGTGTATGTGTACGTAAGTACATACATACATACATACATACATACATACATACATATATATATATATATACATACACATATACACACACACACAAACACACACACACACACACACGTATGTATGTATGTATGTATATATGTATGTATGTATGTATTTAGTGTCACAACCCCTGGTATGCCCAAATATGGGAGGAAGCTTACTGCTTCCATTCTCTGTCTATCGGCTCGTCACAAGAGACCATCAGACAGAAACCCAATATTTTTACTGTTGCCTTTGTTACATTTGTGTTGTATTTGTGCTGATAAATGGAAGCAGTAAGCTTCCTCCCATATTTGGGTATACCAGGGGTTGTGACACTAAATACATACCTATTTCCCTGGCTCAGCTGATAAAGGAGGAGAACCTTGTGGCTTACTGGTTAACACATCTGCCTAATATGTAATACAGCCCAGGTTCGAATCCCAGTAAGGGTATGGCTAGCTGATGAGAGCTAAATAGCTCTGAAATAGATCTATACTAGTCTCCCTTTATTTATCAGCACAAATACAACATAGATAGATAGATAGATAGATAGATAGATAGATAGATAGATAGATAGATAGATAGATAGATAGATAGATAGATAGATAGATTATCTATCTGATAGATAGATAGATAGAGATAGAGATAGAGATAGAGATAGAGATAGAGATAGAGATAGAGATAGAGATAGAGATAGAGATAGAGATAGAGATAGAGATATCTTCTACACCAGGAGTTTCAAACTGAAGGCCTGTGGGCCAGATCCGGCTGCAGGATACTTATATCTGGCCCATGAGGCTCCCCTGGAAACAGCAAAGCACCGCCTTTCCACGTTTAGCTCTGGGTTGGGTATTAAGATTTTTGTAATTAACACATAAGCGAAAGGAGCCATCTTTCTTTTCTCTGAACAATACAGGTGCGGCCACCCATGGTCTAGTCGGTTGTATGAACCCCCTTTATAAATTTTTGTCAATGAACTTTCGTAATTTCTCCATCTCACGGGGGTCATGGGGTCATCGAATAAATCTGGGGCTTAGGGAGTTTTTCCCCTAGGAGGATTTCAATGCTGCAATCAGTGGCGTGGTGGGGAGGTGGTTTGTCAGAGGCCCTTTCACTGAAAACCTCCCTGAGGTACCAATATTCTTTGGAGATTTTCTCTTCCCCTTCAATCTTTTTCTGCACTGCGGCAGCTAAGTTCGTTTCTGCATTGGCTATGTGGGACATCCTCTCCTTCCCCTCAGGGAGTTTAGCGGAATGAATGCGCAACCACCCTTTCCTCCAGTTCATGTAAGGGTTCCACTTCCATAGCCATGGTAATGCCAGTAGGAGGGCCGGATCCATCACAGGTGCCACAATGAAACTCAAGGTTTCTTGGGGATCCCTCATCCACATTTCTATTGGTTCAGTTACAAAATGGGCAGGGGCACCCCCAGTGATTGACCCATCTAGCTGGCAAAAGGCAATGGGCACTTTCAAAGTCCTCAGTCTTAAACCCATTTTCTCTACCACATCCGGGCTGATTACACATCGGGTGCATCCAGAGTCTAAAAGGGCCAGCATCTTCCCCCGGGCTCCAGTTGATGGCACTTTTAATTCTACTGAGATGGTCATGGGGCCCAATCGGGGACTCACTGAGTGGTCATCATCTGAATCAGTTTTACTTTATCCCACAGAAGGGGAGGGTTCCTTTTCCTCCTGGCCTGGAGGAAGGACATCAGCACCTTCCATGACTTCCAGGGCAGTTTCACAGCGTCTCCCTAGTTGCCAGTCAGGTTTCTCCCTACCAGCCAGGGTCAGTTTTGGGCCATATCTAGCATAGCAGTTGGCTTCCCAATGCCCCTCCTTTCCTGCTTTTGGTGCCTCTTCAGACCTCCCCTGCATATCCACAAACAGCTCACAAAACTCAGTCTCAGGCCTCCCTTCCTGGGTTAAGGGTTTCCTCCTGCTTTTCGCCTTTTGATTTAGGAGGGGGTCATCAAAACGTTTCCTCAGGGAAGTCATAAACCCTTTGTAATCCCTCAGCAGGGGGGAATCATCATTAAGCAAGGCTACCATCCAGGCAGCTGCACTGCCTTCCAAAGCCATAGTAACATTTCTCACTTCGGCAACTTCTGATAAGAAATCTTCTCCATACTCTTGCATGTAATCCCAAACTTGCAGTAAAAAAAAACCCAGTTCTTTGGGATCTCTTCTGTACTTCACCCCAAGTGGAGGAATCTGAGGGATTTGGTGCCTTTGAGGGTTTCCCCCCTGCTGTTCTTGGGGGAGCTCGAACTGCTGCTGCTGTGGCTGTGGCCCCTCTCTTGCCCAGCTCCGGTAGCTGTTCTCAGGGATGGTTCAGGGCTAACCAGGTCTTCTGCTCCCCCCTCTGCCTGCTCGGCTAATCCACTCTCCCTTTCAGGTGTAAAGCATGGGTCATCATGAGATCCTCTCTTTCAGCTACCTGCCAGTCATCCTCTGGTTTTCGGCTGGTTGTGACCCTTGCCATCATCTTCTGCTTGTTATAGGGGTTAGACATTTGGGTGCTCCTCCCATGGAAGCTTTTAACTCCGGGATGGGTGCAAAGTCAGATCTTGCTTAATGTCAGGCATGCCTCCTTCAATATCCAAGAAAGAAAAACCTCAACTCCGTTTGAATAGTGATAAAGTACTTTTACTAGATATGAAGTGAAAGCAGCAAAAAGGAAAGCAAGATCTGAGCCAGAAATGCAGGAACATGTACATATCAAACGTTTACCCAGCATCCTCCCCCCAATTCCCCAACCCAGTGTCCAATCTGCAACTCTCTAAGGTGTCATGTGGGGTGCATCTTCAAACAGCCTCATCATGTTGGTATGCAAGATGGTTGGCCTTGACCAAGTCCAAACATCAGCCACCAACATGTGCAGAAGATGGTGAGAAAGACTCCTGCAGTACAATATAATTCCCTTCCCCAATACCATGCCCACCCCTCCTCGTTCCTATGGCAGCCGATAGTAAGCAAGCATAGCAGAGGCTGACATCGTGCTTCTGCCAGCAAAAATGAACCTCCCAAGCTCCGTTTTCCTAGCAGAGGGTTGCAGGAGGCTGTAGCAGCCAAAAATGGAGTTTGGAAGCCCATTTCACTGGCAGAGTACTTGGGCCACCACAGGCACCCCCCGACACAAGTGATATCAAACTGGCCATGCCCACCCTGTCCCCCCCCCCACACAAGGTCAAATACAACCCTGATATGGCTTTCAATGAAATAGAATTTGACACCCCTGCCCTGCACATATATCCCATCCTTATTTTAAATACATTTGAAAATAAAACAAAAACATACAAACATACAAAATGTGTATTCATTTCCTATTGATTCAATTTGCATACTAATCTAATTATTCCCAATAAAATTGACTTTTCTCTGTTTCACGTTGGCCGTTGTCTTATTATTTCCTCCCGCCTGACTCAACATCTGATCATTTGCAACATCCGTCTTTGTTCTAGCCCATTTAGAAAATACAATTCAGTTTAACATAGGAAGGAGGAACCACTCAACTGAAACTCTGATTGACCAAGGCATGCAGAATTTGAAAAACAGACAGAATATAATTCTAACTTAAATGGTGCATGTTTACCAAGTGCATGCAGCAGTGAGCATTTCACATTAATCGGGTATTAAATCATGCTTCATGATAGAATTAGCCATAGTAACCTGACAAATATTGACTTGAGAATTGCAGCAGCAATTCATTAACACTGTTTTCTGATAACTGAAACAATGGAGCCCAGTTTTTCCCCTTAATGTTAGCCAAATACTTTGTGATCTACAGCCATTGAAAGTCAGTTGTACATGCCTCTCTGGGCACTTCCAGATGTTCAGCATTTTTGTCTTTGGATCCCCATATTGAGTCTGAGATTGATCTGTGCTGTTTTGGTTTTTTCTAGAATTGTCTCTTGCCTTGCCTTTCTTACAATTTTTAAATAAAAATATTGAGTTCAATATTTACCCACACAAAGGAAATTGATCGGAGTTAATTAGTAATAGACTAGTTGCCACTCCCTGGTTTTTTTCCAAGTGAAAATAAAATGTTCCTCTTCTCTTCAGAAAGGACAAGGTAGTGGCCAAGCTTTTCTTGAGTTGATTCTGGATTTTTGTTTATCTGTTTCTTTGGATTTTTATAAAAATCTGTTTCTTTGGTGTGTCAGTTTGAAGAGAGCCACTGCTTTGAATGTTGCCTATCCACTGTCCCAATGGAGCTACATTAAAATTTTGCAAAATTACAAGCTTCTGACCATAATTCAATCAACAGTGAATTCATCTTACATGCAAAATAGGAAGACATCCTTCTCTGTTAACCTGCTATATTAGTCATTTTCTCTGGAATTATTCAAAATAAATATAAAAATAATGTAAAGCGTATAACATCTCCCAATGTTTTCAATGCATTTTCTCTTTTCTGCTTTTAATACACTGCCAGCCTTTCCAGAATAAATCAGAAAAGCTCAGTTAAGGCACCTGGCAGAAAAATGATTTATGAAGTTTTGCCCTTGCATCATTGCTATTCTATCCTGCAGAATTTCTTTTCTTGGCTTCTTTCCTAAATTTAGACTTTTCCTTTAAAATCTCCCACCCATTAATTTGTTTGATTCACTATCAGGAAAACTATTTTTGATTCAGAAGTTGCTTTTGGATTGGTAATAAAATAAATTTGCAATATGTACTCTGAATTATTGTTCACACACTAATACATCCCACTTGAAGAATCATTTTATACAATTGTTGAAACAGGTGCATAGCTACCCTTTTGGAAAGATTCCTCTAGTCTAATCTTCATCAGGATATTTATGCCTACAGTCGATGGATATGTGTGAATGATGAAGCATCATTCACATAAAAGGGGCAGGCTATAAGCCACCATTTAAAATTTATTTCTTCGTCTCAGAGCCATAAGATAAACTGGGAAATATATTCTCTGCCATCTATTGAGTCTCACAAGATGGTTCTCTTCCACTCCAGCTGACTATTGTCTTCTTTCTTTCTTTCTTTCTTTCTTTCTTTCTTTCTTTCTTTCTTTCTTTCTCTTTCCTTCCTTCCTTCCTTCCTTCCTTCCTTCTTTCCTTCAGCTACCCACCATTTCTATGTTTAAATCTGCATCTGGAAACTATGTGCCCCCAGTGTGTTTCTTGAAAATAAGGATCATGCTAGATATTGATTATTAGCACCATGCCAACTTCCCATTTTATTTATTTTTCTAAATGAATCTTTAGAAACAGAGAAAGCAACCACCACCAGGAGAATCGATGGGGGAAATCTTAGGACTTGAAATGCAGATCTCATGGCTTATACATTGGTCTAACTCCTGACCTTTCTTGCTTCTTCATTAACCCCAGATTTTAAGAATTGTTTTTTTCTGGTAGCATCTCTGGAGATCTTTTTATTTGTTTTGATTGGTTCTAGTAAGTGTACCATCCAGGCTTTTGAAAAAAAAAGATGCTGAGTGCTACTAAGTGGGCCTACAAATATCATTGTCATTGGGAACATTTTTGATCTCAACCTTCTTATGGTCCATCTTCTCAGTTATGGTCATGCTGAGCTCATTCAGATTCTCATCTGCCCAATTATGCACCAGCATATTCCTAATTACAGGGCCCAGCTGGTCTCCGATTTTCATCTCTCCCAGACTGAAACTGGGGTCAAGGTACCAGGCAGCAGCCCATGAATTTAAAACAAATGATGCCTTAGAGACATAGCAATAAACCCAATAAAAGTGCAAATGTAAAGTGCTTCTAACAGAAACATCCTTTTAGAAATTGCTATGTGGGAACAGCTCAAACTGATCTCCACCAGTTAATAATGTTTGAAGTCACATACAGAATTCACACTATGTATGAACACTACGGTAGCTAAAAATCTGTCCTTCTGTGGCTATTTCCTTTTATTCACAAATCCACTTGATATTCATAGCACAGCCTTTGTTATATTGGTGATACTGGAAGATTGCATTATTAGCCCATTGTGAGATGTTTCATTATATAAATATGAGAATTTCAGCTTTGGCTCAGCTTTCTAGCTTTTTAAGTGGCTATGCTTCAAAAAAATCACACTTTTCTGACATCTCTGGACCTTCAGCAGTATAAAAAGGTGAGAAGGATGAACTGATTAAGCTTCTAGTGACCTCCTTTTTTCCTTAGATAGATTTATTTTCTCAGAGGAAATAGCCACTTCGACACCCCAGATTCCAAAAATATACAATGTAATAGAACAAACAGGATGGCAACTATTGCTAGTGGCATTGCCCTACTGGGTAGTCTTTTTATTTTTATTTTTTAATCCCACTTTTATTATTTTTATAAATAACTCAAGTGGTGAACATATTTAGTATTCCCTCTTCCTCCTATTTTCCTCACAATAACCTAGACTAACTGCCCCAAAGGCACCCAGTCGGTTTCTATGATTCAGGCAGGATTAGAACTCTCCAAAATGGTGAAATTCAAAATTTTTTACTACCGGTTCTGTGGGTGTGGCTTGGTGGGCATGGCAGGGGAAGGATACTGTAAAATCTCCCATGACCCGACAAATGGGCGCCCTACAAATGCGCGCCGACAAAACCGCACCCACAAAAGCGCGATTAGGTAAGGGTTGGGGTTGGGGTTGGGGTTAGGGTTAGGGTTAGGGTTAGGGTTAGGGTTAGGGTTAGGGTTAGGGTTAGGGTTATAACGTTGTTTTCGCATCCCACTATGTTGTTTGTTGATGGCGCGCTTTTGTCGGCGTGAATTTGTTGGCGTGCTTTTGTGGGCGCGATTTTGACGTCGCGGTTTTGTCGCTGCGGTTTTGTCAGCGCGTATTTGTCAGGCACGCATTTGTCAGTGAACCAAAATCTCCATTCCTCCCTATTCCAGGAGAAGGTAACTGCAAAATCCCCATTTCCTCCCAATCAGCTGGGACTGGGAAGACAGAGAATAAATGGGGGTGAGGCCAGTCAGTGGTGGTATTTACCAGTTCTCTGAACTACTTAAAATTTCTGCTACTGGTTCTCCAGAACTGGTCAGAACCTGTTGAATATCACCTCTGTCTCAGACTCAGACTGTTTTCTAGCCTGGTGCCTTAAGCACTTGACCAAAGTGAGCCTTTTCCCCATATGATTATGTACACATAACTTCAGGATATCTGGAAGAAAGTTCTTCATTCTTATATTATATCTCATTTTCTATGAACACGTTATTTGGGCGGGGGGGGGGGTTTACCGGGGAGAGGGAATCACAGTTGTGCACACTTCCATCTGCAAGAAACCTCAACTGCTGTTTCTGTGAATAAGCTTGCAAAACCATATTCAGTATAATAAATGTCATACACTTTGCCCTTCGCTGGGGAAGACTATTTTTGAGACCAAAGATCTTCCCCATCTACCTGCAAAGAAGAACAAAGCCAAAGAGGTTGAGCTTTGGCAATTTTCCATTGTGAAGCTACATGAGACCAAAAGAAAAATCTGCTTGCTTTTGTAACATGTCCCGCACCTAAAATCAATTTCTTTTAAAAGCCTTGCACTGAACACAGAGTGGCCATCCATTTGAAGCAGTACTGGCACACAATAGACATTTGATAGGTTTCTACATTGTGTACATACTGCTATATATAGCAGCCTGAACAGGAGTAGGGATAATGGCTTTGGAAAAGGTTTTAAAACTTATTAGAGACACTGGCTGAGGTTGTCTTGCACACTGTTAGCTCTTCTTCTAGTAGAGAAAGTAGGTCCAGTCTGCAGAACTCAATCAATTATTGCACCTCTAAATCTATTTTATATCTTAGAATATATAAAGGTTTAACATCCATAGAACCAGGAAGTAATGGCTCAAAATATTTTGGGATCTATTATTCAGATTTCTACTGAATGCTGAAATTTCTCTCTTTTATGCAGGATTCATGCAGGAATTGAAAAGAAGACCTCTAACCTTACAATTTCTGCAGGCTTTTCAAACTTCTCTGGAGCAGATAAGCATTCAGTCTGAAGTTCTGCATATTTCTATATTCAACTCCTATGTAGTCTGTCAATTTATATAATAGTGGCTTGAAAACTATAATTTGATAAAAATACAGCTTTGTATTAAAATATTTTTTGTCAAAATATTTAATCATTCCCTTTCAGTGCTTTGAAAATCTCCTTGATTAAGAGGGTGACCCTAACACATAAAAAAGGTAAAGGTAAAGGTTCCTCTTGCAAATATGGGCTTTCATTCCCAATTCTAGGGGGCGGTGCTCATCTCCGTTTCAAAGTCGAAGAGCCAGCGCTGTCCAAAGACATCTCCATGGAAATGTGTCCAGCATGATTAAACACCAAAGGCGCACAGAACACTGTTACCTTCCCACCAAAGGTGGTTCCTATTTTTCTATTGGCATTTTTACATGCTTTCGAACTGCTAGATTGGCAGAAGCTGGAACAAGTAATGGGAGCTCACTCCGTTATGCGGCACTAGGGATTTGAACCCCCATACTTAACACAAATCAAAAAGCAAGTGTTAAGGCAGACAGCTCAAAAGCTTTTCCATTCCCTATGGAGCTCCTTTCTCTCTTCCTTGGCCAGACTTATCTGCTAAAATATTCTGAGAGCTGCCTGCCCGGTCCAACTTGGTAGTCCAACTTGGTTGAATAACACTGGCAATAACACTTGGTAGAAGTTGGACTGTGACAGTGTTATTCAGTGGCTTGCTTTGCCCTTAATCTAAGAGTTTTAACATCTGCCCTACCCATCTTTTGCCTTGCACAGCAAGCTATGGTATTGATCTTGACATAATTAAGAAAAACAGGCACGCTCCTGAAGTCTTGCTGCTAAGACAGATCTCTGTGGCCACCTGTTTATGTATCTGATTCTATCTCTATCCATGAAGCAGTTTTACATACTAAAATTCTCAGCGGCTTTTCTCTTGGCAGTTCAATGCATCCTTATTATTTCTTGTTTACTTTGTTAGGAATGAGTACCCTAACTGAATGCAAAAGATAGCATCGGACTGGAGAGCTGCCACCTGCAAGGCTGGGGCTTGCTGTGTTTCGGAAGGTCAAGGAGAGCCGTGGGGCAAGGGGAACAAAGCTGCACTAAACTATTGAAGGGAGAAAATTTTATATTATCTTTGCTTCCCACCTATAGCTTTCTCCATTTCTTTCTCCTTAGCAACACATAAGAAACAACAATCAGACACGAGAGAGACGTAGCTCCAGGCACCACCTGATATAATTACTTTTAGATGAAACTCAGCTCAGTGTTGCAACCACTTTTTTACTACAGTATAGTTTGCTTAACATCGGGTCAATTTTGGTGCGAGCAAAAGACAATGCTACAGGAGATTATTTTCCATGAGCCCAAAACATATATCTATGATTAACTCAAGGAATAGTCCTTAATGGGTCTACATGGAGAGAAGTAAGCAGTGGGGTACCACAAAGTTCCGTCTTAGACCCAGTACTCTTCAATATCATCATAAACAACTTAGATAAGGGAATAGAAGGGGAACTCACCTAATTTGCAGGTGATGGTAAGCTGGCAGGAATAGCTAATGCCCTAGATGATAGGCTCAAGATCCAGATGGATCTTGACAGACTTGAACACTGGGCCCTATCTAACAAAATGAAATTCAATAGAGAGAAAAGTAAAGTCTTACATTTAGGTGAGAAAAACCAAAAGTACACATATAAACTGGGTGAAACCAGACTTAATAGCAGTGACTATGAGAGGGATCTTGGAGTCTTAGTGGACAACCAGCTAAATATGAGCTAGTAGTGTGCAGCGGCAGCAGAAAAAACCAATGCAATCCTAAATTGCATTAACAGAGGGGTACAATCAAGATCAAGTGAGGTACTAATACCACTCTATAAAACCTAGTAAGACCACACCTAGAATACTGCATCCAGGTTTGGTCACCACACTATAAAAAAGATGTTGAGACTCTAGAAAAAGTGCAGAGAAGAGCAACCAAGATGATTAGGGGGAGATTAAAACACATGAAGGACAGTTACAGGAACTGGGCATGGCTAGTCTAGTGAAGAGAAGGACCTGAGGAGATACGATAGCAGTGTTCCAATATTTGAGGGGCTGCCACCATAGAGAGGAGGGGGTCAAGCTATTTTCCAAAGCACCTGAAGGACAGACAAGGAATAATGGATGGAAACTGACCAAGGAGAAATTCAACAGGGAACAGGCAGAGGCGGCGAACAGGTCATGGCAAATGGGGCATGGCAAACGCATGGCAGTGAACAGGGAACAGCGATAATCCCCGCCACCTAGAACAGCTGATTGGCAGTATTCTGGGAAACAAATCCAATCACCAATCAGCTGCTCGGCAGCAAAGGTTCCAGCATTCCCTGGTGGCGGCAGCAGCTCAGCTCAGTTGACTGGTGGTCGGCGCAATGGAACAGAGCCCCAACGAGCCACATGCTTGAACTGCAATAATGTGTTGAAGCTTACCAGACTGCTTGCTGCAAGAATGCTAGCCAGATGAATACCTGATGGATGCTGGGAGGCAGAGGCAGATTTTTTTTCTTCTTTTCCTCCTCTAAAGCTAATGTGTATCTTATAGTCCAGAGTGTCTTATAGTCCAAAAAATATAATACTCAATTGATTCAGGACAGGGTTCGTTTGAGAAGCAGACAGCTACTGGCACAATACATTGTTTTCAGCTTTGTGACCAAAATAAATACAATTGTGTGGCTGTATAAGCCAGGTCACTATGGTTTCTTCAATGAACCATGGTTAAAGCATAAACATCATCTTATAGAGCACATGAATTAAGCTATAGGATCTGTAAAAGTTGGAAAATTTCCTCCAATTCTCTAAATATGATAAACTAGAATAAAGCAGGTTTTGTTTGGTGGTGCACACTTTGATCTATTAGTTATAATATATAGTTTTACTTTCAAGTGATAAGGTTTTTAGATGATATAGGTTAAGGTTTACAAAAGCAATAAACATACAAACAAGGTAAAAACTCACAATTCTAGCCAAAAGAATAACTTTAATTGCAAAGCATAAAATAGCCAAGAAATGCTAGACAGTAAAGCAAGATATGGCCACATTCAGTATAAGGAGCCTCTGATCCTTATTAAAAGCAGTTAAGGAAGTTCTCCAGATTATTCCAGCTAGCGTAATAACACCTTTCCTTGGCAGACTCATACTGTAGTTTCCCCCAGGGAGATATCTGAAAGCTCATGTACTATTCTGTTGCAATTTCCCATCCTTTTAATTATACACGTTTACTGTTTAGACAAGTGGCCCAGTAGTTATAAAAAAATTATCTGAGACACTTCCATTTCAGACCTCCCTATCTGGTTGCTGGCCTTGACAAAGCACTTCTAAATGGAAAAGATAATATTCATGAGCATAGCTGGGTGAAAAAAATGTCTAATTAAGTGGGGAGGATGTAGGTATTATGTATTTGGGGAATGCTGAAAATTTGCCTAGCTGTCCTATACACAAGGATCTGTGAAATAAATGCCATTCATACAGAAAAACACAGAAACACAGTAGCATTACACATGTATTGTGTAATAATATATGTAAAATATTGCTAGTTCTGTGTATGAAAAGGAGGTTTTTTTTAAAAAAAAAAACACTCCACTTATTGGATAATCACTTCAAAAATTAAGACCTTGTGCCAGGGGTGAAATTTGGATAAACAAATTTCAAAGTACTGTTTTTGAATTCACAGAATTGCTATTGCTTGTTCTAAGATACTGAAATGTTAAGGACTTGATCTTCCTCTATGGGATCTTAAACTGAATTTAGGTTCGTTTTGATTCTTCATTTGGCAGCAATGCAATTAGTAATAGTTTTTTTAATTTAATTTATATGCTTTTGTAGCTTGGAGCGAAGGGAAGGACGCGACAAGAGTTAAGAGGAAAGTGACTTTATTCAGCTCATAGTAAACTGCGATTCAACGTGGCGTGTTTCGCGCCCTACATTTATACCCCCGGGTTTGAACGAGGAGCCAATGGGGCGTCGAGTAGCTCGGCCAATCAGGGCGAGGATTGAACCGGCTCCGCTCGGGAACCAATCAGGAAAGAACCCTTTGTTCGCGCGCTAGTTTCCCGCGCTAGTATTCAACACCCCTCCCCCCCCAGTCAAAGAGTTCTTTTGGGAAGGGCAAACATAGTCTTGTAGGTAGGCGGGGCGGTGGCGTTCTCGCCCTGACCTTCGTGGCTCCCCGGCGGTCGTTGACGGGGGGGAACCCGCTGGCGGAGTTGTGTCCGTGGTAGGGCGGTGAACCTGTGGTTCGGGCCCGCGGGAGAGAGCTGGCCCCGGGTCCCCTGTCCAATGTCCAACTGTCTGGGGTGGCGTTTCCGTGGCAACCGGAGTGTCCGGTTGCGGTCCCGTGCAGTCTGGTTGGGGTGTAGATTCAGAGTCTCGATAAGGGCTTCGAGGAAGAGAGTAGCCGGTTGAGGCGTGCCTGTCCGGAAAGTTCGCATCGGCTTGCCTCTCGTTCCCCGGGTGGAAACGGTCCGATGGGGAAAAAATCAACGATGTTGGCTCCTGGTGTGAGCGGGTGTGCGCAGGGCTCGGGCCGTCTGTTTCCGCGGGAAGGCGACGCCTTAATTGGTCCACGTGGCGCCTCCATTGTGCTCCGTCGGCCAGGCCGACCCTGAAGGAACAGGGGCCGGTCAGAGCTGTGATGGTTGCGGGAACCCACCGTGGATCCCCGGAAAAGGAGCGGGCCCATACCGGATCCCCTAACTTAAACGCGTGGGAAGGGAGGGCCCCCAGGTTGCTCGGCAGATCCCCTGCGTAGAGTGGATGGAGCCTGTCTAGGGAGGTTCGCAATCTCCTACCCATCAAGAGCTCTGCGGGACTTTTATTCGTCGTTGGGCAGGGTATGGAGTGCTGGCTCAAGAGGTAAGCCGCCACTCTTTCTTGCCAGTCGCCCTGGCCCATGCGGCCCAAGGCTTCTTTCGCTGAGCGAACTGCGCGCTCCGCCCGGCCATTGCTAGCTGGGTGATAGGGGGCGGTGGCCGCGTGTCTGATTCCTTGCTCGGCCAGGAATTCTTGGAACGTGGTGGAGGTAAACTGGGGCCCATTATCGGAAACTATCACATCCGGTAACCCATGGGTAGCGAACATCTTACGGAGGGCCCTCACTGTACTCTCCGCTGTGGTGGAGGTCATGATCACCAGCTCCACCCACTTAGAGTAAGCATCTACCACTATCATAAAGTTTCGGCCGTGGAAGGGACCGGCGAAATCAATATGTAAACGGGACCATGGACCTCTAGGGATTTCCCACTCGCGAGGGGCGGCTGTGGGGGAATTCGGCCTGGAATTTTGGCATATTCTACATCGGCCTACATAATCTGCGATTTCGGAATCTAACAAGGGCCACCACACATAGCTACGGGCTAACGCTTTCATTCGTGCTATGCCTGGGTGGTTTTTATGGAGTGCAGGCAGGATTCGTGCCCGCAGGGCTGTGGGGATCACTACCCTATCCCCCCAGACAAGACACCCCCCATGAAGGGCGAGTTCGGCTTGTCGCATTTTGAATGGACGGAATTCTTCCGCTACCTTTTCCGTGGGCCACCCCCTCAAAACCCATGAAGCAACCTGAGATAGGACGGGGTCAGCCTTTGTGCAGGCTGCGACGTCCGCGGCCGAGACAGGGAGGTCGGATTCGGCGATGGACAGAACAGAGAGCGCGGGCACGTGGGCTGTGTCCGTCTCTGGCAGAGGGCAACGGCTTAGAGCGTCTGCGTGCCCTAGCTGTTTGCCCGGACGGTATAACAGCGTATATGAATATGCTGTTAGAAACTCCGTCCATCTAGTCATGCGGGGGGACAAAATGGGGGGGGTTGGCTTGTCGCCCGCCAGTAGCCCCAAGAGGGGCTTGTGATCCGTGACCAGGGTGAAATTCCTACCGTAGAGGTAGTCATGGAACCGCTTAATGCCGGAGACTGCAGCCAGGGCCTCTTTATCGATTTGGCTGTAGTTCCGCTCCGTGGAGGAGAGTGTCCGGGAATAGAAAGCTATGGGGGCTTCTGAGCCGTTCGGGAGGACGTGGCTCAGGACCGCCCCAACGCCATAGGGGGAGGCGTCGCAAGTCAGAATTAGGGGCATCCTATCGCTGTACTGGATTAGGACTGCCGATGAAGTTAAAATATCTTTTATAGCCGCGAACGCGTGCGCTTCACGGCTACCCCATTTCCAGGCCGCTGACCGGTCAAGTAGTCGGTGTAGCGGCTCAGCTAGTGACGCCTTGTGGGGGATAAAAGGGGCGTAGAAATTTAGAAGCCCCAGGAACGCCTGTAATTCCGCCCTAGAGGTGGGTGCGGGTGCGTTTTTGATGGCGGCAACTTTGGAAGGAGTGGGGTGGATGCCTTGGGCATCAATGAGGAACCCCAAGAACTCAACTTTGGGAACAGCAATTTCGCATTTGCTGCGCTTTAATTTCAGTCCTGCCTCCCTAAAACGTGTGAGGACCTCCCGCAGTGTTTTCAGGAGTTCCGAGTGGCTGGGGGCTGCGACCAGGACGTCGTCGAAGTAGGGAACGACGCCTGGGAGCCCATGGAGCAACCGCTCCATGAGGCTCTGGAAAATCCCAGGGGCAACCGAGACGCCGAATTGTAGGCGGCGGCAACGGAAGGCCCCACGGTGGGTGACGATGGTCTGGGCTGTAGCCGCATCGTCGTCTACGGGAAGCTGCTGGTAGGCCTGTGCCATGTCTAGCTTGGCGAAAATGCGGCCCTGTCCTAAGGAGTGGAGTAGGTGCTGCACTACGGGAACCGGATACGGGTTTGCCTGCAGGGCCAAATTGATGGTCGACTTGTAGTCGGCACATATTCTCACCGATCCGTCGGGTTTGACCGGGAGGACTATGGGGGTTTCCCAACGGGCGTGATCTACGGGCTCGAGTACCCCTTGCTCAATAAGTTTGTCCAGTTCTGCGTCTACTTTTGCTCGCAATGCGAAGGGAACCCTGCGTGCCTTTAGTCTAACGGGAGCGACCTGGGGATCGAGGCAGAGGGAAATTGGGGTGCCCTTATAACAGCCCAATCTCCCATCAAATACGTCTGAGAACTCGTCTAGGACGCTATCTATGGCGAGGGGAACTACCCTGTGTACCCCTTCTATGGTGAGGCCCAAAGCGGAGAACCATTCCAACCCCAGGAGAGCGGGCAGGTTGTTTCTAACGACTAAAACTGGGAGTTTCCCTTTAAAATTCCCGTATTCCACCCGGATGTGGTATATCCCGGCTGTGGGAATCCCATTTCCCTGGTAGTCTAGGAGGGAGACCCGGGCGGGGCGCAGCTTTCTCTGGGGAACCCCGGGGCAAAGGCGGGAGAACAAAGCCCAAGATAGGAGAGAACGGGATGAACCAGAGTCCACCTCCATTTGGCAAAGCTGACCTTCGAGCCGGACGGCGGTGCTTATTTTCCGGTGGCCGGCAGGAACGTGGGATGCCTGGTAGACCACGCAGTCAGCGCTGGAGGGCTGGTAGGTTGAGTAGCAGTCCTCAGTGCGCTTCGCGGGACGTGGTTGCTGGCGGCGTTGCGGCGCCGGGCGCTGGTTGCTGGGTTGCATGAACGACGGGGCTGGCAGGGGAGCCCGGCATACTCTGGCGAGGTGCCCTTCTCCTCGGCAGCGGCGGCAAACGGCAGAGCGGTACGGGCAGGCTGCGCGGCTGTGGCGGCCGCCACATCCGCGGCAAGGTGCGTTTGATGCTGGCTGAACGGGCGCCGGCGGTTGCTGGGGTGGCCTCTGCTTCGGCTGCATCCTCATCTGGCCAACGATTTCCTCCTCCTCCTCCTCGTCTTCGGCAGGGGAGAGATCGTCGACGAGGTTCGTCTGGGTGGACGGCCCCGCGGCGGGTTGTGCGGGGGGGGTTAGCTGGAGGCGTTCCATGTCGGCCGTGGATTGTTCGGAGAGTTCGGCTGCTCGCGCTATCTCCACGGCTTGCATCAGGGTAATCTTGTGATTCCGGAGTAATCGGCCGCGTAAATGTGCGTCGCGGACCCCGCACACAAACTGTTCCGCAAGATTCTCCTCCAGGTCTGCGAAATCACACTGGGCGGCCACAGTGCGCAAAGCCTCCAGGAAATGGCTAATGGACTCGTTGGCCCTTTGTACTCGGCGGCGGAAAGCGAAACGGCGTGCAAACAGAGAGGGTGAGGGAGCGTAGTGGTTCCTCAGCCTGGACATCAGCTCGGCCCACCCAAGTTTGTAGGCTGGCCTCGGGGCGGCCAGGGCTCTCGCAGAGGCGAACATGGACGGCTCACAGCAGGACAGGAAGAAACTGCACTTCTCCTCGTCGGTCTGAGCCTGGTTTTTTGAGGCGATTAGGTAGCACTCGAACCGCTCCATGAACCCGTCCCATGATTCTCCGGTGGCTCCGCCGAATGGCGCGAAAGGAGGAAGCGATGACGCCATCGTGATGTGGAGCCGGAGAGAGAGAGAAAATGACGGAGAAAATTTCGCGTTCGCTGCCGGCGTTCTTGGTCCGAGGATAGCGTGCTCGCTGGTTCAGACGCGGTGGCAGCTGGCTGTTCTTCTCCGTGGTCGCGGGAATCGGTATCCCACCTTCGTCGCCAGTTTTGTAGCTTGGAGCGAAGGGAAGGACGCGACAAGAGTTAAGAGGAAAGTGACTTTATTCAGCTCATAGTAAACTGCGATTCAACGTGGCGTGTTTCGCGCCCTACATTTATACCCCCGGGTTTGAACGAGGAGCCAATGGGGCGTCGAGTAGCTCGGCCAATCAGGGCGAGGATTGAACCGGCTCCGCTCGGGAACCAATCAGGAAAGAACCCTTTGTTCGCGCGCTAGTTTCCCGCGCTAGTATTCAACATATGCCACCCAACTCTTCGTCCAAGGTGACTCTTATCTTTATTTTCCTATCTGCTGAAAAGCATTTTGGAACATTGTAATTGCAGAAAGGGAATTTATAAATAAGCTTGATTTTAATAGTAGTTGAAATAATGATAGCCATGTGAGCCAGTGCTGTCTAATTAATGCTGCGTCTTTTACACTCTGCAAGAAAAATATTATCAATGGAAGCAGTCCTGTGCCTTTTCTGAATCTGTTTAGGATTCATCAAAAGGCCTTTTTTTTTTTTTACTCCAGTCTTTTATCTTTGTCAAACATGACTCTGGCCTCATCCCATGCTGGCTTGAAAGAGTGCAGTTTTGTATGCAGTGGTGGAATTGCCCAAAGGATGAGCACACAGCTTTTATGACACCCGAAACAAGACTGGGAATAAATGAAAATCTAAGTGAAGCTTTTATTCCTGTGGCCTATGAAGCTGAAAATACTAACTCTTTGTGAAATGCATAACAGTCAAAGTGGGCTTGTACTCCTACCCGCTGGTGTGGGTGGGAGAAGAACAGATTCCTTCTAGCAGGATGAGAGACAAAAACATCTGCAGGAAGGCCTTAGGGCAGGGATAGTTTAATTATTGTTTTAGAGTAACAAAAAGTCTACTTAAGGCAACCTTTTATTCATGATCTTTCAACAAAGCTAGTCTGCGATCCACTTCAGAACCATCAGTTGAAGTTAAGCTATTATTAGCATTTTGGTTCTCTTCTCTTGGATACACTTGCCACAGAACAAATGTAATCATTTTTGCTTTTTAAAAACCAAAATGGTAGGTAGGTTTTTTTATTCTTTCAAGGATTTGTGGCCCTATTAATGTACACATTTTGCATATTATGAAGGCTGTCTATGAATTTCACAACTTCACCCACACTTGAAAGGCTTTTTTTCTTTCTTTGAAATAATTGCTTTCATTTAAGTCCATGGAAGGCAGCTCTGTGGATTCGGATGATACCTGAAAGAGCAGAGTGGAAGTGCCACAGTTCATGTTTTGTCTTTTCTGTGGGCTGTCAGAGATTGGATCCATACTATGGAACTTAGGGGGATGGGGGGGTTATTACTTTTTTTCTGTTTTAATTTCCGCTGTCTCACAAAGTTGTAAATTCTCTTCAGATTTCTATAACCTTACTTTGAAAACTCATTAGATTTTAGACAATTTAAAGTGTGTGTGTGTGTTTGTGTGTTTGTGTGTGTGTGTGTGTGTGTGTGTGTGTTAGAGAGAGAGAGAGAGAGAGAGAGAGAGAGAGAGAGAGAGAGAGAGAGAGAGAGAGAGAGAGAGAGAGAGAGGGAGATCACAATGACATTCCCCTTTGAAAAAGGGATCTATTCCTACATTAGCCAATAGTTTGTTTAACTTATGATTTATTAAATAACAATGAACAGTTCAGTTTCCCCCAAAGCCATAAACTATGATTTACAAAACCAGATTGGCTGCTTACAAAGCGCACTAAGCCAAAAACAAACACCACAGATAGAGCCAATTTTTACAAAGTTGAAAGCAAAGACTCCAGGACCAGCGAAAACAGGTGGAAATCTTCTCCTTGCCCCATCACTTTCCCAAAAGGCTTGGTCCTTGTCCATCCCCACCACCGTCCTAGAAGGCGTGGGCCTTCCCCAGTCTCCTGGAAGATGTAGGCCCCTCACTGCCCAACACTGAATGCCCCCTTCCCTTCCCTTTCTGTGCAGCTGCTGGCAAAAGACATTGAGCCAATGTGAAGCACAGCAAGCTGGCCAACACAATGTTTCTGAAGGTAGAAAGAGCCTCAGAACATTGTGAAGGCTGGCACTTGCCTTTTGTTGTTTCCAGAGGTAGAAAAAGCCTAGGAACATGGTGAGACATTCCAGGTTTCTGAGGATTGGTGGAGCTAACCAGCTGGGTCACTGCAACGGTCAGTTCCTCAGCAGAGATTAGTGAAGCGGGTTTTATAACCATAATACAGGTAGCCCTCGACTTAACAACCATTCATTTAGAGACAGTTCAAAGTTATAATGGCACTGAAAAAGTTTTTCACACTGAGGACTATTGCACATCCCCATGGTGATGTAATCAGAATTCAGATGCTTGGTAATTGATTCCTATTTATGATGGTTGCACTTTCCCTGGGTCATGTGATCACCTTTTGAGACCTTCTGACAAGCAACGCCAATGGGTTTGTTAGCCAGATTCACTTAACAACCATGTTACTAACTTATCAATTGCAGTGCTTCACTTAACAATGGTGGCTGGAAAGGTTGTAAAATGAGTCCAAACTCATTCAACAAATGTCTCACTTAGCAACAGAAGTGTTGGTCTCAATTGTGGTCGAGCATTATGGTAGAGGAGATACATTTCCAGGAAATGGTTGTTAAGGATAGGCAAGCCCCAGCACCTAAATTAACCAACGCTTCCAGGAGGAGAATCAAAGGGCAGGTCCTCTGTGCTGGGGGAAAGGGTGAAGGAAATGCCTCAGATTAGCAGTCTCTAAGACAATGTTTCTCAACCTTGGTGACTTTAAGTCCTGTGGACTTCAACTCCCAGAATTCCCCAGCCAGCACAGAGTTGAAGTCCACAGGACTTAAAGTCGTCAAGGTTGAGAAACACTGCTCTAAGAGAAGGAGTGGGCAGAGTGACAAACAAAATGGTGACAGAGATGGGGGTAAAATGGTGCTATACAGAGGTGGGTTCCTACCAGTTCGCACCTATTCGGTGGAACCGGTTCGTCAAATCTACCGGACCGGTTAGAAGAGGTTCCACCAGTGGACCCGGAAAGCAGGCCACACCTACAGAAGAGGGTCCAAAATTTTTTGAAACTCACCACTGGTCCTTGGATATGATTATTCTACACTATCATGCTCATATTTATAAAACCCAGTGCCTCTGTGAAAGGTAAGGATGACTACTGCGTTTGTGGTGCAATCAGAACATTGCGTGTGTTGAAGTTGTTTTAACCCAAACCAAAGATGCTTTTTAAAAAACAATTTTACATCATATTCTTATGCATGCCAGTGCTGTATGTGAGGTAATTTAAGGTAGTTCTGACAAGTGTCATCGGCATCTTCATATCCGGTCACATGGGCGGCAAGCCACTCCCATCCAGTCACATGGGCAGCAAGCCACTCCCACAAAGGAGGCCACACCCACAGAGTAGGTTCGAACAATTTTTGAAACCCACCACTGGTGCTATATAAGCAATCATTAATTGAGCTTCTTCATTTAGTGTGTCATGAAACTACAGCCAAGGTTTAGGGCTGAGCATACCTATCTCTAGGTTTCACTGAAATCAATAGGATTTACTTCCAGATAGGCTCAAGTTTCAAGGTCCACCTATTGTGTTAATAATAAAATATTAGCTCTGTGGATTATAGATCCATTGGACGTTTTTTGTTCAGACGTCACTTCAAACGATAAAAAGTACCTGTTGTTTCTGAAGCAGTCTGGAGAATTTATGTCCTTAATATCATTTCCATCAACTTAAATCATTTGTATAATTATGCAATGGACATGTTTATTCTATTTGCATTATCATGAATGGCATACTTATGCAAATAGATGCAATTGATGCAAATGATGTAATTTCAATTTAACAAACATTCAGAGTTAACAGACACCCTTTCCTCCCCAGAGGAATCATTAAAATTAGGCTTTACTTGTATTTTATAAGTAATCATTCCAATAAAATTCAGTGCAGGTATTGTCATATCCTTGATTTATATTCTAAAGTCCTATAATTTTAAATATATACAACTACCACATAAATTCATTGTGAGATATTTAAATGGCAGCATTTCAAGGATACATTCCAATTAGGAAATTATCTTCCAAAGTTTAATTGTAACGTTCTGTCCCATTTAACCTTCTTCTTCTGCCATGAAATTAACTAGGTGGCCAAGAACATACAATTTTTTCCAGATAATTTTAATCATTCTAAATTAAAACATTTACCACTGTTCTATTCATTATGTAACTTCAGTCTTGAATTTATTATTGAATTAGCTACACTTTCTTTGATCTTTTCTTTCAAATCCACTACACTGAAAACATACATAAAATCATGCAGATGTATTCCTAAGAGATTTTGTAGTTTTCTTTTAGTGATTTGCAGCATTGGATACTATACCAAGATACCTGATTTATTCATCTATCATCTCCTTAATGGAAGTTTTTTTATCATTCATTAAGAAGTTGGTGATAGAGCTGTGATTAAGTAGAGGTCAACTTATTTTATTAAGAAAAAAGAACTTTTGTAATTATCATAGGGCTAAGAGGATGTTTATTTTTTTCTTTCATCATTCAATTCTTCCTATACCAGTACCACCCACATTTTTAATAGGAAATCCTGCATTATATTTAAATTTATTAAGAAGTTTCAACATGGTTATTTGAATTAAGTCAAATAAATAGTGCATAACTGGAGGTGCAGATGAAAACAGAGATGAGAGTGATGCTTTTTAACTGAATAAACATCAAAACATTGAACACAGAGCTGAAAAGAGAAACCAGAAACATTAACCTTGGGAACATATGGGAACATGTCTGATCTTAAGAAGAAATACAAACCTAATTTGTAAGCATTCTGATTCATTGCTTCTAACCCCCAAAATTGGGGGAGGGAGATTGTTTTTGAATAAATGTATACAGGTGGCCCTCAACTTCTGACTGATCACTTAGCGATCTTTCAAAGTCACAATGGACCTCCCACCCCTAGTTATGTGACTGCATTTACAGCCAGTTGTGGCATCCCATGGTCACATGATCACATTTTACAATAGTTTTTTCCCCCAAAACTGGCCTCTATTTCTAGTTTTCAGCAAACCAATCCATAGTGATCAGTAGATTCGCTTTATGACCACTGCAAAAAATGGTCCTAAAATCAGGTCAGTCACATGACTTTACAATTGCAGTGACTTAATGGCTGTTAATGGGACGCAGTGGCTCAGTGGCTAAGACGCTGAGCTTGTTGATCAGAAAGTTCAAATCCCTAGCACAGCGTAATGGAGTGAACTCCCATTACTTGTCACAG
This sequence comes from Thamnophis sirtalis, assembly GCF_051295495.1. Lineage (NCBI taxonomy): Eukaryota > Metazoa > Chordata > Lepidosauria > Squamata > Natricidae > Thamnophis > Thamnophis sirtalis. The sequence goes on along the minus strand of NW_028261381.1, from coordinate 106,629,536 downwards.
ATTCGGCCAACCTAGCAGTTCGAAAGTATGTAAAAATGCAAGTAGAAAAATAGGAACCACCTTTGATGGGAAGGTAACAGTGTTCCGTATGCCTTTGGCATTTAGTCATGCCAGCCACATGACCACTGAGACGTCTTTGGACAGCACTGGCTCTTCAACCTTGAAACGGAGATGAGCACTGCCCCCTAGAGTCAGGAACAACTAGCACATATATGCAAGGGGAACCTTTACCTTTTTAATGACTGTTATGGGCAGTTTCCATTATGGTTATAAGTCAAGGACTATCTATAGAATATCTCTGTGTCATTGTGTTAATTTTACAGTTAGAACAAATGTGGCAATTAACTCTAGCAATCAATTTCTTAATCTGCATCTAATTTTTAGGTCTTAAGAAATGGAGATAATTAATTAAACAGGCTTTATTAGGACAGGCTGCTGAGTGATTTTTTCATTTTCTTCAAAACCTTCTAAAACAGTGGTGTCAAACTCAATTTCATTGAGGGCCACGTCAGGGTTTTGTTTGACCTTAGGGGGGCCAGGGAGACATGGCGAGGGAGGTGTGGCCAGCTCAATGTCACTCATATCGAGGGCACTTGTGGTGACCTGAGCGCTTTGCCAGTGAAAATGGACTCCCAAGCTCCGTTTTTGGCTGCAACGGCCTCCTGTAACCCTCTGCCAGCAAAAACAGAGCTTGGGAGAGCCGGCTGCAGCCCTCCCAAACTCCGTTTTTGCTGACAGAGACATCATGGGCCAGTCCTCTGCTGTTTCCAGGGTGGTCCCATGGGCCATATTTAAGTACCCTGGCCAGATCCAGCCCCCAGGCCTTGAATTTGACACCCCTGTTCTAAAGCAAAAGGACTCTGCTCATGTTCCACTTTCCATATCATCAATAAATCAATAAATTATCTTCATGATTACTTCTTGATGAACTGCCAATACGGATTTAAAAGAAATTTTATACAACAAAGGATTCCAGTGAGATTCATCTAAGTCAGATCTCAAATTATCCTGCCAGAAGTTTTCTTTAATAATTTCAAGAGAACCTACTAGAGTTGCATACAATATTAATTGGCAATATTATCATGGATTGACCCAGCGATTCAATTTGAGCAATAATCCATATTACAGTTAGTGACCAAGATGTGTGCACCCAGTCAACAACACTGAAATGTCTCACTATTTTAATTCCAGATGCACAATCCTATCACATTAATACCTTGCCTTTAATTGCCAATTCACTAATAGCAGTTATCTTACATTTTTCATGAAAAATGTCCCGGCAACATAATTGAATTTAACTTGCATTTTACTCTTCAATTCAATGACATTGATGTGATTTCTTTTTTTTTTCAACACACTCAAACACACACATCAGTGCAGTAAACAAAGCTGATAAAAATTAGCATAGGACAAATTTGAATAGATTCAAAAGAAAAAATACTGCAAATCTTGTTAATTTCAAGAAATTTCCCCTAAGATGTATCGCACGATACATCTACAACTATCACTATACTCTATTTCATTTCAGACATTTATTTAGGCAAAATAAATAAAACCACCACAAATTTAAATTTACCATACAACATCTCCATCTTATGGATACAGTAGAAAATGCACTTCATACAGAAACCTGAGCATTTTACAGTAAAGATATATTACACAGACTGGCTCAACATATATGGAGATAATTCAGCTCCATACATCATTACTGTAGAAAGTACTGATAAAAATAAACAACACATAATTTACTACTTTAAACTTTAATTGTATTAGTACATACTAAATCTACAATTTTGCAATTTAGACATATTTCTGATAGCTACAGTTTCTGTAGTTAGAGCCAGTTAAATAGCAGCATCTAGTGATGGATGTGCTCAAAAGAAAGTTAAGTAGGCAAAGCTATCAGCCCCATTCCATTCACTCAGTTCTGTTACATCATTTCTATTTCTCTTAGTTTCACGAAGTAAATATCTATTGTTCTTTCCTTAATTTTGATCATTCATTCATACTCTTATATTCCAAGTTTCAAACTTTCATAGCCCTGGATTGTCCCCAGATGGATATGACTTCCACCACTAGTGATGGCTTTGGTCAATTGAAACTTTCACATAAACTAAGGTCACCAGTCTTAGTTGGACTGCACGATCTATCTTGCTACATCTTCCTTCCCACAGCAATGTGGGGTGGGTTTTTATGCATTTCTTGTGTGTAGGTGAATCAATGGGATAATGCAAATAAAGGAAAGAAAACCATAAAAAATGACAATGAGAATATAAGATGTAGTGGTCAAGAAGTTGAACTATTAACAGAAATCAGACTAGATTTAATACAGAATAACAGAATTGGAAGCGACCTAGGAGATCTTCTAATGCCACCCTCTGCTCAAGCACGAAAACCTACATCATTCCAGACAAAATTCTGCCTAATCTCTTCTTTAAAAACCCCAGTGATGGAGCACACACAACTTCTGGAGGCAAGCTATTCCACTGATTAATTGTTCTCACTGTCAGGAAATTTCTTCTTAATTCTAAGTTGAATCTCTCTTTGGATCTTCACAATATTTATTGAGATATAGATACTTGTCAGAAGTCATGAGGAATACAAATAAGAAGAATGTTAAACAATCTGTACTTGTGGTTTGAACTGAACTTCTCTGAGAGAGACTTACTCTCTTGAGTGATGGGGAAAAGATCCATCAATGCCAAGGATGCTGGAATACCAACAGAAAAGCAAGGAGGGAAATACAAGAGCAGAGGAAACAATGAGTGTAAATGCTTGTGAAAGATGTGTATCATCCCAAAATATCTCTTTGGAGTTCATTCTATGAGGGGTCAGGAGTGTGGCAATAAGTCACATTTAAAACTCCCCTTCAAAGAAAGCTATTGTGCATGAATGGTAGTCCTTTAGAACAATTATTAGTTTAAGTAACATTGTAGATATTTAAAGATTTATTTATACCACAACAACCCTTGAAGGCAGCTCCTGAAGTATCTTTATAATGACAGAGGTAGACCTGTTAAGTCTGCAGAAAAAAAAATCATGTTAGCAGTTCTTAATTACATGTATTAAATGAAATCAAATGCATTTTTTTTTACTGTGGAACTGTCCATTTCTTTATATTGATCCTGCCCCTTTTCTGGAGTGGTTCCTCATCAGATCAAAGGCCTTTTATTAAAAAAAGACTATACATTCCTGCTTTCTATCAGTTCTGGCAGATTCAAGAACAATATCTCTTTCTTTGTCTCTCTACCTAAGATTCTTTTATGCAGCAATGCCCAATCAGCTTCTCCAAACATCAATCAAATAGGAAAGCATAATATTGTTCTTCAGAAAAAAGGAACCAGACTAGCCATTATTTTGGCAATGACGATTGCATTGGGTTAGAATGGACAGCCCGTATTTCTGAGAAAGAATCTATTTTACATTCTGGAAGATAAAAGAATCAATATCAGATTTCAGAATCAATTTACTATTTAAAACTTATTAAACAAAATCTAATTTTAGCTCTATTTTAGTCCCAAAAAATAATACAGAAGTCACTGAATAGGCCAAAGGGTCAATCTATTCCTCCTTTCTGGATCCCACAGAGGCTAAGTACCTGCATATCGAATGCGTGCATCATGGACCAGAAGGCAGCAACCCTCTTGTTCTGTTGCTACCCAGAAGCTGCTATTCTATATTTCAGGGATCCCCAGCCTTTTGGACCTCAGAGACCAAATTAAAATTTGGGATTTAAAATTAAATTCATAATTTTAAATCCCATGGACCACTAATATGATCTGCCTAATGATGGTTGGGTGGGCATGGCTAGGTGATCATGTGACTGGGTGGGTGTGGCCTACTTGATGTCACTCAGATCGAGGGGTGCCCCGCCGGCCTCTACTCACCCCTCCCCTCCCAGCCTCTCCTTGCCTGCCCATCCGGGCTCCTTAAGGCCCCAACAGGAAGCAATTGATGGAGCTAAGCAGTCACCATGAGAAAGAGGTGGCAAAATAGCTGGCTCAATTCAAATTGGATCTGACCAAGAAGGAGACTCAGCAAAAACACTTCACTGAGGACTACGAGCATAGGCTTTTCAAGCAAAGGGAAGGCCTGCGGGAGTGCAAGGCTAGGTACTGGCATCTGGAGTCTCAATGGGCTGAGGTGGTCATCTATTTCCAGGCCATAATTCAGTCCCACTGGAACAAGGCCCTCTGGCTCTTTGTCACCAGCGGCGCTTCCCTCCAGCCTTCACCCAAAGCCCCTCACCAGGAGGCTGAAGCAGACCCCAAGTCAGAGTTTCTGCCCCCCTCTGCCCCACCCAAAAAGACCCCAAAGGGGGAGAATCTCTGAAGCAACATGGATACGTTCATTGCACGTATCTGGCCCAGCAGTGTAGTTTGAGGATTCCTGATTTAATGCAATATAAAAATGCAAATAGTTTTTCTGCAGACCACCAAAATTTTCTCGCAGACTACCAGTGGTTCACGTACCACCAGCTGGTGACCGCTGCTATATGTGATCCAAAAGGAAATAATGCTGAACACAATACAACCCCCATTAAAGTTCAATGGTCTTGTTCATACCACAAGTTTAGGTGATCAAGTAGCAGTAATAGGTCACGTTAGCAGCCAAAGTCATAAATTTAAAAGGGGTTGGTTTAGTCAGCTTTGGAGTCAACCCATGACATCCAAACATACCCTGACACATCTTAGATACAATTATATATTGCTTTTCTGTTCAACAGATAAATGACTTAGACCTGTGATTATGTTGTGTCAGAATAATTACATCTTCTTGTTTTAGAAGAACCAGATGCTCACATCTCACTAAGCTGTTAGTAACGCATGGACACAGCCACTGGGGGTTGATACAACTCTGAAATACCATGGTTATGCCATATGTCTGAATAAAATATGAGACCTAAGATAGAGCAACATGGAGGGTGAGGTTTAAAAATATTTTGCCATTATCTGTGGCTTACAGAAAAACTAGAAAATAAAATAGTTTGCTTTTCCAATTGATGTTGCTATGGCAATTGGATTCCCTTGTTAATTTTAAGTAATGTCATTTTTTTATGATTCACTGTTTATTTTTAGTCATTTCCTTTTTTTTCTGTTACCAATAACTATTGGCCAGGTTACAAAATGAAGGAGAAAGGAAAAGAGAAAAGAGCTATGTTTCTCAGACAATTGCACAAATTAACCATTTAGCTAAACTTAGCTAAAATAAATTGCTAAAATGACTATTGAAGCTTCAGTCTTATATGCACTTACATTGTAATAAGAATCATTAAACCTAGTGCAAGTTTACTTTTGAATAGACATAAATGGCTTTGTTCTGTAAGGGCTTGTTTTGCAAAACAGCCTTTGGTCATTCTTTATATACTAGTGTGTGATTCAACCTTAGTGCAGCCCTGACTAAGAATATCCTCTTGCCTGCCCATGATATGCAGAATTGTTAGAGAAACAACAATTGTTAGAGATGATAGCTATGGCAGTTTTATAGCTATTAGGGCTATCAATTCTAGAGAAAAAAAGTCTATGAAGGTTGTCAGGTATCCAAGTCATTGTTGTCCCAAAGCTGCTTTTTCAAAATTTATCTGTGTTTTTCTTTTTCTTGAAGACATTTCGCTTCTCATCCAAGAAGCTTCTTCAGTGCTGACTGAATGCTGGGGGATGGAAGGATTTCAACAACCAGTCATCTGGTTGTTAGCACTTTGAAGGTGAGTCATTAGCTCTCAGACAGTCATTGAGGGAAATTATCTGTGCCCTCAGGTCACCTGAGTAGTGCAAATAAGTGTGGAACTTTCTTGGAACTGCTTAAAAGACTGTGTTATTAACAGGAGATAGATGATGCTGGAATTCTCCCCCTCTGTTGACAGAGCGCTGTTCAATTTTAATATAGATGGCCCAGGGGTGAAATCAACTTATCTTTGCTACTGGTTTGCAAATGTGAGCGCACGTGCCACCTCCGCACATGCACAGGATCATCCATGCATGTTCAGAGCATCAAAAATGGGATGCGATGACATCCGGGCAGGTGGGCGGAGTCACCCGCCACCACTGCTACCAGATAGAACCAGCTGAATTGCACCACTGAGATGGCCTCTTTTACCCCTCTTTCAAGCCAGTAGTCCTTTATGTCTAGAATATCCGGAGAGAAAGAAGACAACAGGACTCAATACGTTAATATAATATTTTCCCCAAATTAGTTATTTCTTAAGGAGTTGGACTACACAATCAATAGCTACGTAGCACATCTAGACCACAGAATTATGATTTTGTAATCCCATTTTATTTCCAAAAATGAGAAATTAACTTGAATTAGTTGAAACAATGGACATATTCTATCTAGGCTGCAATAATCCAGATAATTACCACATGACAGCAAGTAGTTGTCTTATACTACTATTATCTAGAGGTCATGTGAATTTTTGCAATCCAGATCTTATAGTTATGATACCAAAGAAGAGGTACTCACAACAAGATTGTGAGGTGAGGCACTAAGTCTTATTGTCATTGGCTGAAGTGGTACAATGCTCTAAGCCATATAAGAGTCAGTTTAGCTTAGCAAGTCACATATTTTCAGTCATTATAATTTGCAAATGAGGCTTAGTATATTGGATGACCCCAAGAGAGACACTTTGGTCTAGTGGTTTAAGGCAACCGACTAGAAACCAGGAAATTGTGTATTCTAATGCTGTTTTAGTCAGGAAAGCTGGCTTGGAGACTTTGGGCCAAACATTCGCTCTCAATCCAACTCACCTCACAATCTTGTTGTGAGAAAAATAGGATGAGGAAGGAATAATAAGTATGCTTGCTATTTTGAATTATTTATAACAATAATAAAGGCAGGATCCCAACATTTAAAGAAACATTTGAACATTTAAAGAAAATATTTAGCATATTATTTAAGGTTGTCTTAGCTGAACATTTTTGCCTAAACTTTTGTTGTTACCCTTTATAACAGCAAACAAATCCCATACTACTGTAAGTTTCTTGAAGTGTCTAATAAAATTCAAGAATCTATTTTTACTACAAACATTAAAGCTGATTTCTACAAAATCCTAAAATGATTTTTCACTATGACATTTTGCATTTTATAGAACTTTGAACTTGATAGCTAGAGAACCAGTTTGGTGTAGTGGTTACGTGCTAGACTACCTTAGCCATGAAAGCCAGCTTTCATGATTTCGGGTCATTCTCTTTCTCTTTCAGCCACCTCACAGACTTTTTATGGGGAAAATAGGAGGCAGAAGGAGTATGGTATGTTTGCCTACTTGATTTACTAATAAAGAAATAAAAGTGGGGTTTAAAAAATCTAATAAATAAACACAGTTAAATAAGTCATTGTTCTATCCTGCACTTTCAAACTATAGTTTATTCAATAAGTATGAATTAGAGATATATAATTTAGTATGATTTTCAAACCCATCCATTGACACTCAGAGCTTTTACTATGTATCAGACAGTAGGTGAAGCAAAGCAAATGCTGAGGAAATAAGCCAATAATTTCAGGTGCCTATTGATCCTCCACCCTCATCCAATCCCAGCCTCGTCCCTTCATTCAGGAGCACTAAATACCTCTTTAAAAATGCTCTCCTTAGGCACAGCACTGGCATAGTAGCAGGGGGGAGGGGTGCGGAACATGCATTGGCTATCATCATCACAAATATTCTACAGCTTATATATTTGTACCTGATGTGGAGACAAAGAACAGGCTTGCGTTATGCATTTTGACACATTTTGTCGTTTGATGATCATTGTAATTAGTACCTATGTTTCAGTGGTGGGATTCAGCCAGTTCGCACCTATTCGGGAGAACTGGTTGTTAACTTTCTAAGCAGTTGGGAGAACCGGTTGTTGGAAGAAATCTCCTTTTGTTTTTTTCCACTTTCCAGGGCTAATCCTGTGAGGAAGGCAGGAAGGAAGCATCCTGGTGTTGTTTCTAGTCTAATCTTTATTGCTCTGCTTACAGAAACTGCCCCTCCGGTTAACCCTGATTCCATTGTCACAGCTAAGGCAAAGCGCCCATTGATGTGAGTGGCATTGAGTTGGTCATGCCCACACGCTCAAATGACCACCGAGCCCCGTCTACGCAGATGGTCATTAGGGCAGAGAACTGGTTGTTAAATTATTTGAATCCCATTACTAGAAACCTAGAAATGATTACTATTCTCTATTTAAGGAGATGTTTAATGGATTGAATTTTCCAGAAACATTTCCCTAACTGTCCAGTAGATGGTGGATAGTTACCACAAATGCTTCCGAGTTTTAGATTTAGAAGAGTTTTTTTTAAAAGCTTTTCAAAATATGCAACTGAATTTTGTAATTTCATATATGCTTTAATTAATGCAGTTGGTCAACTGTTTTTCATTTTGTACTTTAAAATACAAACATTTTTTCTCAAATCTTTCATTTAAGGTTAAAACTACAATTCCCAGAACTTTGATCCTGGGGGAAAAAGACAGGATATAAATTGAACAAATCATCCTTATAACCATTGTTGCCATCATCATTATTCTGAAGCAGCATATCAAGATAAATAAATAATTTCGCATAGACTGATCCCACAAAATATATCTTGAGGTATAAAATTGCAGCATATATACCAGAAGATAGCAACAGACATGAAGAAAACAAACCAAAGAATTTTTAAGAGAACAGATGAGTAGTCCAGTAATGATACTATCAAAGTCAAAGAATACGCGCTGAGTTGATAAGAGAAGGAAAATTCTTGTCTGTAAGATTCTCCACTCAGAATTATCAAAGTTGGGATGAAGCAGTTCTCCAAGAACTGTTTCCAATGATACTTCAACTTGAAATGTCACAGATTTAATTTTAGATATTGTGTGATATGTGTTTTATCATTAAAATGCATAGCTCTGTGAAAAAACATTTGTAAAAAACACTTCCTTGGGCTGTAATATCATTTAGAAAACAGCTATAGGGCTACAATATACAATATTTATCATCTACTTTCGCCAAGTTCACAGAATATACTGAGTCTTGGTGCATTTGGCATACTGCAATTTGTTGCATAAATCTCTATTGACACATAATATGTCGAATTGGGTATCCATACAATAAAGGTATTCCATCACAATTGAGATCAGAATTCTGTTGTTAAGCAGGGCAGTTGTTAAGTGAAACCGTGCCCAATTTTCCAATTTTTTTCTGTCAGGATTGTTAAGCGAAATCACTGCAGTTAGTAAGTGAATCATATGGTTATTAAGCAAATCTGTCTTTCCCATTGACTTTATTTGTCAGAAGCCAATTGGGAACATAACAAACGGTGATCACATGACCCCCTGGGATGCTGCAACTATCATAAACACATGCTGGTTGCCACATTTCGATCACATGACTGGGAGGCTGTGATGGTTGTAAGTGCAAGAACTTGCCAGAAGTCATTTTTTGCAGTCCTTTATTGTAACTTTGGATGGTTGCTAAAAGTCGAGTTGTCTGTACAATAAGACAAACGCCAACTACATATTAGTTTTGGGCAATGTGCAAAATAGTATTGTTGGAAGAAATGTCCTTATGGGTTCAGTTCCAAGTAGGGAAAAAGAAACTGGAAATATGGAGGCTGCTTGGAAAGATGGTTTTCATGGTGGACAGGACCACATCCTACCTTTGTTATGTAAAATAGACTGGCCCAGGCCTTAATGGCTCATTGACAAAGGGGGGGGGGGTTGAGTTTCTGCCTCCCTTTTAGAGGAAATATTCTGCCCTTTTAATATTTCCCAAAATATTTCATTTTCTAGTAGAGGGGTGGGTTTTAACTTCCTACAGTATTTTATATTCTAGCCAGAAATCTTTCACAAACATGATATTGTAGCCTGAAAAAGCCTTGTGACTTTTGTGTCCTCCTGTTTCACCTTGTTTCAGTGGCCAAGGGTTGAATGGTTAGACTTTTCAGATAAAGTATCTAGTGAATCTTCAGAAGCAGGAGTTGCCATCCCATTGACTGTACAGGGTTCCTAGCACAAAAGGACAAGGACAGTTGGAAAGGAGGGAAAATAGGGGAAAGGAGGAGCACTCTGACTGCTTAATTTACTTGGATTCTGCAACAAAATCAAAGCAAAAAGCTGTACAAGATGCATATGCCTACATGCATACAAAACTACTTTTGCCAGGATCAGAAAAAATGTTTTTTTTTCAATCAACATTTTTCCAGCAAAACTTTATTTTCAAGAACACTTGCTAAATGATAATATACATAATATAGAAACACAATGTGATTTTCAAATAGAAATGTATAATGAGCCATGTGGCCTGTGTGCTGCAATCATAGATCTGAAGCCAATTGTTGGAATCAGGAAATAAATTAAATAAATCTTGGCTATCCAGTCTGTCAATAGATGAGGGAAAGAAAGAAAGAAAGAAAGAAAGAAAGAAAGAAAGAAAGAAAGAAAGAAAGAAAGAAAGAAAGAAAGAAAGAAAGAAAAGAAATTAGAAAGTTTGAATGATTACTGTTGTGAAAACAGCCCAAATTTCCCTTCTGCCAAGGCGTTCAAAAATGGATGATATTTAAGGCTATGTGTGCAGATGGAGGACATGAAGACAAAAATATTTCCTCCTTTTGCTGGACATCCAGTAATCCTACATTGGGCAGAGTATTTTGGCTATCAACTGGATTGCTGGTGATGACCATCAGAGCCTTCTGACAGGTCAATTACTTCAGCAGAATAGGGTTTGATTCTTGATATGCTCTTATATTCTGGTTTATTAATTGGCCCTCCTGGTTTTGCCTTAGTCTCCATCCTGTCCATTCCTTTCCATTCCTTGATCCACTAGTCCTTTCCTCTTGTTGGCCACACAGCTTCTGCTTCTGTTACTGTTGTCATCAACCAGGTTTTGACACTACAAAAGCAAAGCATTAACAACAGCATCACTCTTAAAAATGGCTTACTGCACTATGTTATGTTTTGATTCCCACCCCCTGCAAACCTGGCATTCTTTTATTTAAAGCCCTGGTTGTCAGAGGAATCCGTCAGCCGTCTGGTTCAAAGAATCTATAATGATGGACTCTAAATCTATAGAGAGTGTTCACAAATGACATTTCACAATACAGAGCTGTGAAAAAGAAGGAAAACCAAAATATTCATTGAATGTGAAAGAAATTGTTCATCAGGGGGCAATTAAAAATGTCTATAATATGCAAAAAATGTAACAAGATTCAGATATCTGTCCACAAAACCTGGATTTTATATGCGGATAAGAGTTGCTAAGTATGTTCTTGTATATGTAGAAACGCGCAGCAGGAGGGAGAAAGCTAAGTGAATGCAATTATGATATCTTTGTGCTTCAGTGAACATTGTCATCATAATAGAGCAGAAAATTATAAGAAAGATCTGAAAGAATCTCTGCAAAGGTAGAAATGACTGCAGAACATATGTGTGCTTATGTAACTGGAAAAGTGATAATTTATCCTGAGTTCAATTTGTTGCATCTTTCCATAATGTGACTATATCCTTAAATAGGATTTTTTTTTAAAATTATTCCACTTGAATGGTTTGACACATAAAATCTGCAATTGGTTACTCATATTACATTAAGCATGAGTTATATAATTATGAGTTATTGAATAAGTCAGGGTTATGCAGTGTTATAGATTTGATTCCAAATAATTGTTTAAGAGTCTGTGGGATTGCAAATATAACATCTGTCTGTAATTCTTTAAAGTAGCCATATGTTCACGTCAGGGATGGGTTGCTGCTGGTGTTACTGCCAGTTTGCTCCGCCCGTGTGCACAGTTGCCCGTAAATAGGTCTGTGCATGCACAGAACATTAAAAATGTCAAAAAAATATGCTGCGGCAACTGGGGAACCAGTTTGGGGGTGTGGAGAACCTGCCATCTCTACTGGTTCGGCGACCCAGTTGCGATTTCCACTACTGATTTGCCTGAACCGGTAGCAACCCACCTCTGGTTCATGTCTACTTTGAAGAATTGTAGACAAAAGTGCAACTTTTGCTTTCCTCCATACAAATTAAAGGACTGGACAGCTAATGGACACTAGTTCTTGCTGTCCCAAGCATTACCATATTGGATTAGTTTTAGAAAGAGAGCATTTCCTGATATGAGTTTCTAGAAAGCAACAAATGATAAAAGCTTATTATAGATCTTGTCGAGACACCTGGTTGATCACTCTGGTTTTATTCTTTCTTTGTTCTTATGCATGGCTAGAATTGATTAATGTTGGGTTTTGAGATCTTGGGGAAGCACTTCATGGTCAGGTCTGACCTTGTCAATCCTTGAGGTAATCCAGACAAGAGGTCCCAGCCATGAGTTGTATTGCACTTGTGTCAGACGTGCTGAGCCACTTCCGGGTTGAAAAGATTGGCTGGTGAATCACCATTTTCCAGGGATGTCCAGTTAGAAGCTCCTTTCATATCCCAGTAGGACCTAGAGCAAAGTACAAGAGCTTACCGCACCCCATAGCAGCACACAGGTCTCAAACATGAGCATGCTAAATTCCAATCCAGTGTCCTAATCACATGAGCCACTGTGCTGCTAAAAATCATGAGTACTAATACTTTTTTATTGTAAGATTATAATAACAGAAATGTACAAGTCTGAAAGTTCCTCTCCCTTCCCTTACTTACTTTTACTATCCCTAAAACTAGGAAGGTTCCCTTCCACCCTCACCCTTCCTTCAGACTTTCATTTATCAGACTATTGTATATGCTGCAGCTCTTCCTCCTTTTTTCCAAGGTCATTCCCACATACCATTACAGACCTCCTAGATTTATCCATCCAGTTTGCTTGGCCATACCACACTCAGGCCTCACCTCACTGTGTCTGTTTTCTTACTGGTCCCTTTCAGAAATAACTTTGCAATTGAGGAAGGCACCTTCCACATCCAATTTCATATCCTTTTCATTCCTCTGTGTGTGCAGAGAGAAGAAAAAAGAAAACACGAGATGAGGTTAAAAAGCAATGTGCCTGAAAAACCATTTTAATAGTGAACCAGGGGTGCCTTCCCTACCGGTTCGGTGCCTGAAAATTTTTGCACTTAAAAAAGTCTGTGCATGCACACACCATTAAAAAAAGGAAAGAATTACATTTTTTTCAATAGATTGTTCTGCGCATGTGTAGAACAGAAAATAAATATGGCGGCGCCCAGGATAGAACCTTGTCCAGCCGAGTTACTACCTATACTGATAGGAACCCACCTCAAAAAGAAAATTCCCATACTGGCTCTATCATCACCCTGCCAACAAGGACCCCAGGTTGTGCTATGGCTTTAGCATCAGTGTCAGGAATGAACTGGTCTTATTAGACAATCAGGTAATAGTACTGCCAACAAAAACACAGATGAAACAAAAGATTAAGATCATCAAAAGATAAAATTTATGAAGAGCAACATCACATTTTATTAACTTCTGAAACAACAGAGGAAAGACATGAAAACACAGAGGAAAGAAATAAAGAACATCAGTTCTCTAACTATCAACCTTCCCCCATATACCAGACAGAAAACATGAGCTAATTCTACATTAACAGATATCTTGCAAATCTGAAAGTACAAATCTCCTGGTCTTTCCTTTACAACCTAAGAAATTAGGGAGCTTCTTTCTCCATCCATTATGTAGCTGCAAGATACGCTCTTTCTTATATTTCTCAAGATGTTTCTCACATACCATTACACTGGCAGAGAGATAGAACTGAAAGGAAAAAATAACAATAGCTATAGCATTTAGACTTGTATACCACTTCATTTACAGCTCTCTCTAACCAGTTTACATAGTCAGCCTATTGCCCCCAATAATCTGGGTTATTATTTTACCAACCTCGGAAGGAAGAAGGCTGAGTCAACCTTGAGCCGATCAAGAACGAACTGCTGGCAGCTGGCAGAATTAGCCTGCAAAACTGAAATATTTGACACACAAAAAATTCAGAGTATAGGAAACTATTTCCAATATTTAAAAGGACAAGTAGAAAAGAAAAGTTATGAACTACAGAAATTTAATTGTAGAAACAAATTGGCTAAAACTAATCAACTGAAGCCTCTAATAGGCTTCAGAGATAATGCTATTAAATAAAAGCAATAAAATCAACCTCCAAACACTCAGCTGGGAAAAAATGGATAAATTACAACCTGGCATCAACAATTTGAATAATGGATTTTGTAGATGTGGCCTAACACCCAGGGACAGCAGAACAGAGAAAAATGGATTGGAAAAATGAAATGAAACACCCCTAACACTTTATTAGGTACATATATCTTATAACATGAAATCAGGAACCTTGGATTCCCATCTGGAATTCTAAATTCCAGGAAACTCGAGTCAAACATGTAATAGAGTGGTGAGATTCATTTTTTTTTACTACCGGTTCTGTGGCCGTGGCTTGGTGGGCGTGACAGGGGAAGGATACTGCAAAATCCCCATTCCCATCCCACTCTGGGGCCAGCCATGGTGGTATTTGCCAGTTCTCCAAACTACTCAAAATTTCTGCTATCAATTCTCCAGAACCTGTCAGAACCTGCTGAATTTCATCCCTGATGTGATATCTTTGGTTTTTTTCTATGTACTGTGCAATTCCTTCATGAACAAAATCAAATAATGTTTATGATGATAATTGATATAACTAATGAAGCTTATTTTTATTGTAAAAAATTCACAAAAAGAAGTAAACAAGTACTTCTTAGTCAATATAATGGAATCCAAAATGCATGCATGTAGTGCTTGTCTAAGCTATAAAAATCAGGCTCTGATCTTCAGAGAAATATAACGAACAGAATGTCAACCAAATTGGTTCAAAGCAGTTGGATTGAGACTAAAAGAAACCACATAGCTGCAAAGAAACAAATACATAAAGAAAACTTATGCTTCTTTTGCTGCAAAAAGCATTGCTAACATTTTAAATTTACACCAGTAAAACATGTATGATTCAGAAGAAGTCTGCTTTCAGAGAAAATTCACAGCCAAAGGTAAGCAGGATCAAGAGCTGATTAGTCCTTGGCTGGGGGTCTATCAAAAAAATATCAGGACTACAAATTCAACTGGGAATTTGAAAATACATCCTGGATGAAAGCAATATCAAAACATTTATGTACTATTGCCAAAAGAAGCAGCCTATATCGGTGAAGAAATCAAATATCCAAACCAGTGATGAGATATGACCTGTACGCCCCGGTACGGGTGTACCGGTGTCTGCTGGGATCACAAGGTACCATTCCAGTATGGTGCTCCGGAGGGCCCATCCACACGCCCACCCTCCTTACCTGTATTTGAGCCGATCGGGGCTTTCGCGCATGCACACGGAGCGTACAGCGCCTGCGTGACTCTCTGCCGAAAAGCAGGAGCATCGCGGGCAGTAGATACGCATGCACGCCCTGTGCACGTGCACGTGGTGGACACCAGGCCCTGTTACAGCGTAAAGGGTTGCAATGGGATCCGGAACCCACCACTGATCCAAAGTGATTAAAAGACCATTTTTTATTTAATATGTGTTTCTCTACAGATCTAAAATGCCTTCAAAATTGAATAAAGCAGTAATAGTCTTCCGACTGTTACTCATTTATTTTTATTCTCTAATCATCTTCAGAGGAAGGAAGAGGAATGAAATTCAATGTTATTTTTCAATGATTTCAAAAGTTGGGTTGGAAATCAATGATTGCTCAGCCCATCCAAACTTAGAATTGTGTCGTTATGTTCTTAGCTAGTTTTCAGAAATTAACCCTAAATTTGCTGCAATTCTCCAGATGCCAGATCGGTGCTGCAAAACTCCAGATAGTCACCAGAATTAGTTTTATGTATCTGCTGCTTTGTGATCACTTAAGATTTTTGCAACCCAGATATAGTGGTGGAACTCAAAAATTTATTCATCTTTGGATATTGGAAAATCAATATTAATTATTTAATTATTATTTCATTATGGGTCCCATCAGTCAAATAAATCAGTTGGCAGGAACCAGGAGACTCTGCCGTAGCCCCTGCTCTCTGGAGCATTTGACCTTCAAAGATCAGAGTGATTCTGACCCTGTCGGCTGTTTGTAAGGCCATGAAGATTTGGTTGTTTCTTGGCTGAATTAACATCCATGGTAATAGTTCTAGTCTAGTCTGTGCCCATATACATTTATTTTGCATTATTTTAATTGTTTTAAATTGGTTTTTGTCTTTTGATGTACACTGCCCAGAATTACTTCTTGAAATGGAAATCAAATCAAATAAGTAAATGTGTAACATTAGAAGATTTCATACTTACAGTTACAAGAGAGTATGTAATCCAGATAACTATAGAAAATATACACAAAACTTTAATCTAGAGGAACAGAAAATCAATAAACAATATAGTTATCTTCCCACTAAGGTATTACGGCAATGTAAATGGTTAATAAACCATCTCCAAAGTTGGCATAGATAATAATGACATAGATAAAATTTAGTTTTTCAGCTATAGTGATTGAAAAAAGACACTGCTTTTAATTCTCTATTCAATGGGTACAAATTATAACTTCAGTAGTTGCTGCTAAGATACCTCAAAGCATTATTTAGGTCAGGTTCCCAGGTTCTTTATCAATTCAAGAGCTTCAAGTTGAGCCAAAAAATCAGCAGGGTTTTCATCAGTATCAGTCTTATGCCAAATATCTTTCTTCTTGTTGTTGTTACGAGACAATATTCTCCTACAATGTATTTATTCTGTGCACATGAAGCATTATTTCTCTTCTGGGTAATAAAAGATGCACAAAACCAAGGAAAAACTATATGAAGTTGGATGGGAAAGTAGAAAAGAAGCAGTGACGTGCGGTGAGGTTTATGGATGGTGAGGCAGTCCTCTCCCCTGACACCCCACTGACTAAAGCGCTTTCTTTTGCCCGCTTGTGCTCGAGCTCAGGCGGGCGAAAGAAAGCGCTTTAGTCAGTGGGGTGTCGGGGGAGAGGAGAAATTGCATTATCTCCTCTCCCCCGACACCCCACTGACTAAAGCGCTTTCTTTCACCCGCCTGAGCTCTGCCGCGGACACAGAGGCGGGCGAAAGAAAGTCTCTTTTGCCCGGCTGAGCTGGTGGGCTGCCGCAGACACAGAGGTGGGTGAAAGAAAGTGACTTTCACCCACCTGAGCTGGTGGGATGCCGTGGACACAGAGGCGAGCGAAAGAAAGGCTGCCCTCCCTGCCTCTCCTACCCCCTTCCCTCTCTTCACTCAAACAAACTCTCTCTCAAACACACACACACACACACACAAACACAAAGTTGCACCAGGAGGATTAAGTTTGAATTCCTCCCCCTCCCTCCGACCCACACGTACACGTACCTTTTCCAGCTGTTTCAGAGAGAATTTCAACTCTGCTCTTGCCTGCCATCATGAAAAGAAAAAAAATGTAAAAGGAAAAAGGCAAGAGCTGAGGTCAGGCTGGGCTAGTTGCTGCCAGAGTCGCCATGGATGACTCTGCTTAACTGTTTAAAAAAGCCTCTAAAATAAACGCCCTCTACAGGAGGAGGCAGGAGAATGACGTGCCTCATCTACGTCAGGAATTTTTTGGCTTTTAACCCTTGCTTAATTCTGCTCAAGTGATCATAAAGTCAGACAAGATGAGGCATGTCGTTCTCGTGCCTCCACCTGTAGAGGGCGCTTTTTAGAGGCTTTTTTAAACAGTTAAGCACTAAGCAGAGTCATCCACTGTGACGCTGGCAGCAACTAGCTCAGCCTTTTTCCTTTTACATTTTTTTTCTTTTCATGATGACAGTGGTGAGGCTCTGTCTCCCCTGCCTCCCCTGACTGCACGTCCCTGAAAAGAAGGTATGACACTGCAAGTTATCATTATCATTGCTACTTTTCAATAGATGCATTAACAGAGCAACAATAAGATTTCTGCGTTCTAACAACTTTATTAGCCAGTTGTTACACATTCATTTTAAATGATGTGATCCGAGCTGATCAACAATTAATGTGTAGTTGTCCCTGAAAGAAAAGCCAGAATGTTAGGTATAATTAACATATTAATGGGCAGCACTGGAAAAGTTCTGTGAATATTGACTGGATAGAGAACTGGAAGTCATAATTTTCTCCAAACTAAAAAGAAAGCAAAGTACAAGAAGATAATCTCTATCTCAACTGTACAGATATGCCAATTTAGAAGGATTGGATTATTCATTTGTTCACTCACTCACTCACTCACTCATGAGATTTATATCCCACTTTCCATTATGGCACATAAAAGAACCAACAGAAAACAGGCCAATCAAAAAAATAAATACAAGAACAAATTAACTGAAATATAGTTCAAAATGGAGCATGGTACTATAGTTATAAACATAAAACATACATAATACTCTTATAACAGATTACTGCTTGTTGGTAATGTAATACCATAACTATTTTTTGAAACACCTTAATAACAGAAAATGGTTGACAATTGCTAATGCCAAATCGCTGAAATGTTGTCTTTCTTTCCATAGCCAATTTCTCAGCTAGAGTCAGACTTAGGCATTAATGCATGTAGCAAAGAAAATTATCTGAATCTGTAAGAACAACATATTCTTTGTTTCACTGGGTGTCCATATAACAGATGTCATGACTAAAAGAATGACGTTCTGAAAATGTTAAGATAGGTTGTTTAATGTAAAGGTTGTTTTTAATCCTGGTGACAAGTTGACTGGGAAGTTGTATGGGAATATAATTTGAATATAATTATGCTGATCAAATCTGTCTGAATGCAAGTATAAGAAACGTCTGGACAGTAGTGATAATAGAATATTAAAAAGCAACAATGATCCCTCTAACACAGGGTGTGAAACTCGCAGTCTGTGGGCTGGATGCATCATACGCTGGTCACGCCCACCCCCATTTTAGTGAAGGGGGGAGTTGCGAAATGTCATGTGATGACAATGTGATGCCACAATTTTGACACCCCTGCTCTAGCACCAGATTAATTATGGTATGAACTTCTGGGGAGCAACATCTAATACATCAAATTCTGAAAAAGATGGTTTGTTTAATTCAGTGTTTCTCAGCCTTGACAACTTGAAGTATGTATGTATGTATAATCTTTATTGTCATTGTACTTAAATACAACGAAATTGGTTTTAACCTCACTGGTGCAAAATTATAACAGAAACCAAAAAAGAAAGAAAAAGAAAAAAACTAGCGGGTGCATGGAATGATTGTGGTTGTACTTGTGGTCTCACAGCCCAAGGATAGAAACTATCTTTAAACCTGTTTGTTTGGCTGGCTATACTTTGATGTCTTCTGCCTGATGGTAGAAGTGCAAAGAGACACTGACCAGGGTGTGAATCATCTCTGAAGAAGTGGGGACTTCAACTTCCAGAATTCCCCAGCCAGCCAGGGATAATCAGCCTTACCGGTATTAGAAAAATAGCAAGTAAGAATTCTCAGAACTCTAATAATAACATTCCTGAGAGAATAAACCTGGAAATCATAAAGGAGTTGTTTCAAGTCCTCTGGATCAGATGCTATGCAACATGTATACAGCATTTACCTTGAATACTTACAGACTGTATGTACATGTGGCTTTGGCAACCACTTCGAAGCAGCCTTGGATCTGCCTGATCTCATGCTATCAATTGGCTTGAAAAACTGAGGTGAATTATTTCTGACACTCCCATTTATTAGGAACCTGAGTAAATCTGGTTTTCCCTCTTGCAGAGCCTCATGGCAGCTCATTAACCCTTAGCAGATTCTCTTGCTTCATTCTGTCTCACTGGCCTTAGCAAAATCCTTAGTTTTCCTCCTGATTTCCCCCTAGAGAGCTTCAGCATCTTATCCATTAAGCTTGTCTGTAAACATTATTTACAATGTATTTCCCCCTTTCCAGGTAACTCAATAATTTGTGGCTATAGTTACAACAGTAGGAAAAGCTCCTGGTTTCAGAAATGCTGGCTTGTTGTCATTCCACCTCCACAGCTCATAAGAAGCTTCTACTTGTAACAAAGGAATGACAGCATCCCTACTGGCAATCACATTTTTTTCTCTTTCTCTCAAGGAATAAGCAGACTGTTATGCCCTTAATGTCCTTCAGTGCTGAAGGGGACCAAAATGAGGCAGTTAGGGAATTAGATAGACACAGGGCCTATTTGCTAGCTATAGTTTTGAGCATGAGATTGGACTAGAAGACCTCCAAGGTCCCTTTCAGCTCTGCTCTGATTAGCATGGTGGTGCAGTGGTTAGAATTCACTCCAGGAGTTCGATCCTGGCCGGCTCAAGGTTGACTCAGCCTTCCATCCTTCCGAGATCAGTAAAATGAGGACCCAGATTGTTGGGGGCAAATGCTGACTCTGTAAACTTTAGAGAGCACTTAAAAGCACTATGAAGCAGGATATAAGTCTAAATGCTATTGCTATTAGATTCTGGCCCCTGGGATTCAGAATCCACCTAGCCCACAAAAGCAGTGTCATCTCTCCATCTCCATGTACAGAGATGGAAGAGTGCTTGGCTGCAGAGGGAAACATCTGGCATAGACAGTTTTCCTAAGCAACAGCTGGTATGCTGGAAATCAGCACTGAGACTGACAACTATGCAGGTTTTTTTTCAGTATTTAATGTCCCATCTGTCTGTCTAGGATTAGAACAACTTTTGATGGGCCAACCAACTTTATATATCATACACTTTGCTATTAACCATGCTGCATGTAGCCCCTCTAGTAAAGTTTGCCAGGAACACAACCCTACCAGAAAATTGCTGCTTCCTATCAGTTGTAACTACCAAAAATAACTCTATTCTTTTTAAACTCAGATTTTGTTAATTTACTGCATCAATACAGCTGGGGCCTTAAGGACATTTTGGTGCTGTCCCACTCTTGTTGAGGTAATATAAAGCCTGTCCCTATTTAGCAATAGCAATAGCGGTTAGACTTATATACTGCTTCATAGGGCTTTCAGCCCTCTCTAAGCGGTTTACAGAGTCAGCATATTGCCCCCACAGTCTGGGTCCTCATTTCACCCACCTCGAAAGGATGGAAGGCTGAGTCAACCTTGAGCCAGTGAGATTTGAACCGCCGAACTGCAGATAGCAGTCAGCTGAAGTGGCCTGCAGTACTGCACTCTAACCACTGCACCACCTGTGCCACCTCTTTTAGTTGTATTAGTATAAAGATGGTTAGATAACTTTAGAAGACACTATAGGTTACTAATGTATTTATAATCAAGCCCCTATCTAATGAATTTCTGAGATTAACATTACTAATTAACTGTTATGAATCCTGTGAGAACCACACAAATATACAAACAACACATTGAAGGGGCTAACAGTTATTTATGGTTTGTTTCAAAAAAGAGGAATTGGATTTTGTTCTTCCAACATCTATGATGTTCATGATATGGTTGGTTGATTACTGTATTTTTCAGAGTATAAGACGCACCAGAGTATAAGACGCAGCAAGATTTTGAAGAGGTAAATTTTTTTTAAAAGGGTTTGCACTCTGCAGACCTCCCAAACCCTCTGCACATCTTATTTTTTTGTGAAAAACAGGGCATGCAGAGAGTTTGAGAGGCCTGCAAAGGGCTCCTGGGGGCTGGAGGGGCAAAAAAGAGCAATAGATTGACTCATTTTTGCAAAAAAAAAAGGGTGGAAATCTAGGTCCGTCTTATACAATGAATACAGCATTTTTGGCCTCCCGACATCCCACCCCTTTGCAAGAATGGACGTGCATAGGTTTTGGGAGGCTTGTAGAGTGCTCCTGGGGCTGTGGGGCAAAAAATGCCCCCAGGAGCACTTTGCAGGCCTCTCAAACCCTCTGCATGTTTATTTTTGCAAAGGGGGCGGGGTTTTGGGAGGCCAAAAATGCTGAATTCATTGTATAAGATGCACCCATATTTTCACACTCTTTTTTTGAGAGGGAAAGGTGTGTCTTATACTCCGAAAAATACAGTACTTACCAGTATTTATCTATTTTAATTGTTTTGCATTCTCCTACAGTATTGGTCTTTTGGATGGTGAGCACTGATTGGCTCATGGTTCCTTGTTTGTTCCCATGTTTTGAGGTCAATAGAATTGTGATCTACAAGAGATCATCTTCACCATGGCTTGTAAGGGACTGCAGAATGGGGATGGGGTCGGGGGTGATATTCACTTACCTTCCCTACCGGTTCGCAAATGTGAGTGGGCACTTTGCCTTAAAAATGGTCTAAAATGGCCTAAATGGGATGCTGTAGAGTTGGTGCGGGTCGTAGCACGACGAAACCGCGCTACGAAAAATAGCGGAGATTAAATCGCGTCGCTAAAGTTGCGACGTCATCACCGCGCGTCATCACCGCGGGGACAACAGAAGGGCGTTCTACATACTTAGTTCTTTGCCTCCAAAGGTAGCCCTCCTCCTCCAGCTGACAGCGGCAGTGGGCACGGGGCAAAGCGGGCTGCCCAGCAGCAGCAGCCTGCGGGCAGGGTCCAGCACAGCCACGGGGGGCAGCAGGAAGCCCGCGGGGGGCCCGAGCAGGGCCGCCGACGCTGGCGGTGGAGGAGGACGCAGCAGCAGTGGCGGCCGAGGCTCTCCCGGGGCCGGCGAAGTGGGCTTGCCCAGCAGAGGCAGGCCGCCCTCTTCTTCCTCAACAACATCTCCTTGGATGGGCGGCCGCCGCCACCGGGAGAGCCCGCTTCACCGGCCCCGGGAGAGCCTCAGCCGCCGCCACCGCACACCCTGCCTCTTCCTCCGGGGGAGGCGCCGGCGGCGGAGGCCACCCGTCCAAGGAGATGTTGTTGAGGAAGAAGAGGGCAGCCTGCCTCCGCCAGGCAAGCCCGCTTCGCCGGCCCGGGAGAGCCTCAGCAGCCACCGCTGCCGCGTCCTCCTCTGCTTCCTGCTGGCCCCCACGGCTGAGCTGGACCCTTCCCGCGGGCTGCTGCTGCTGGGCAGCCCGCTTTGCCCCGTGCCCGCTGCCACTGTCAGCTGGAGGAGGAGGGCTACCTTTGGCGGCAAAGAACGAAGCATGTAGAACGCCCTTCTGTCACCGCGCTGTTGTCGCGGCGGTAGGGTCATTTTTTTCTTAGCGCTTCAGATGCCGCGGATTTGCCTCCGCACTTATGTCGGTGCGGATAAGGGCATCGCGGTTTTGTGGTGGAACCGGTGCGGGTAGGCAGGGCCACCCGCTATTTCTGCTACCAGTTTGGGCGAACCAATCAGAACCAGCAGAATACAACCCCTGGATAGTGTGGTAGAGAAATGCTTTTAAAAGTGGCTTACAGTCATTCCGTCTATACAGGGAACAGAAAGTTTGCAAGTACTTTACCATAATTTTGTATACATATATATATATTATTAAGACTTTGAGCCACATAACATTTCTCTGGGGGAAGGGCAGGAGGTGGAATCTGCGATATACATTCATAAAGCTGTTTCCTCTGTAGTCAACCTGTCAGCTGAGCCGCACTTTCTGCTTATTGCAGCATGAGAATAGGTCCCTACTGTTTTGGCAAGGCAGCTAGTAATGTCATTGCAAATAAAAAGATGTATCTTTGGGGGCAGTTTGATGACTTTATGCTTGGATATGTTGCCCAAGTTTGTCATAATCTTCCCCTGAAGAAGCAAGTGTTTGTTTATGTTATCTTACAAGCAAAAATCTCTGCAGATTTTTTAGCCGAGGAAGATAGTCTGTTCCTACATACACTATTTATTCACCTTTTTGAATGGGATTGGCATTAACAGGTCAGCTTTTGCACTCTTATCCTTAACTTCAACAAAAAAGGAGATATGAAGAAGAGAGAAAAATAAGATTTTCTCCTGATGCAATTTTTGTGCTTCTGAACAACTCATTGACTTCTTTATAATTTGTTCTTCAATCAATTTATTTTGAGTGTACGTTTTTATCACTTGTGATAAAGGTGTAATGAGAAGTCTTAAATATACAGTTGAAATTTGAAGTAGGTTATTTAAGCAACAAAACCTAAAATTTTCATTCAGCAACCTAACTCCTGGGAACTAGTTGCCACTCCCTGGTTTTTTTCCAAGTGAAAATAAAATGTTCCTCTTCTCTTCAGAAAGGACAAGGTAGTGGCCAAGCTTTTCTTGAGTTGATTCTGGATTTTTGTTTATCTGTTTCTTTGGATTTTTATAAAAATCTGTTTCTTTGGTGTGTCAGTTTGAAGAGAGCCACTGCTTTGAATGTTGCCTATCCACTGTCCCAATGGAGCTACATTAAAATTTTGCAAAATTACAGGCTTCTGACCATAATTCAATCAACAGTGAATTCATCTTACATGCAAAATAGGAAGACATCCTTCTCTGTTAACCTGCTATATTAGTCATTTTCTCTGGCATTTAAAATTGTTTCTCTCTTTCTATTTTTAATTCTTATTTTTTATCTTGTTTTTGTAAGCCGCCCGGAGTCCTATGGGATTGGGCGGCATATAAATTTATTAAATTACTAAATTACTAAATTTGACATGTGAAACCAATCACTGTAATATGTATTCTGTAACAGAGTTCCACTGAGACTCTTAAAGGAAATTTTTTGTGGTTCAAGGTTGAAAGGAAGGAGAGCCTCACTGAGACTCTTACCCTTACAGAATATCTCCCAAAACAACTTCCCTAAGTGTTCCCATCTGGATCCAATTCTGAAGTCACCAGAAGTGCCCATGGAAGATATTAAATGTGTCTGCAAATAAGAAAAAGCATTTAGTTCAGCAACCCGTGTAATTTCAGTGTTGTATAGTTAGCTTGACTCCAAATTCCATTTCCATTTCCATTTATTAGACTTGTATGCAAATATCTTTGCATGATTCCCACAAAGTAGACAAAAGTACATAAATTTGAAAAATAATCATTATATGTGGGAATTTCATTCTAACCTTCAGTTAATGAAACTTCAGATAGAAAGACCTTGAGTCAATGAGAATTGAGACATGAACTTTCAGAGCTCTGGGAAATGCTTGGCTGAGTAGGCGTGCTTTCAGACTTGTTATATAAAATAAGACAATGTGGCTAGCCATGGTTCTCTTGGGGGGGTGGGATCTCCAAAAGCATAACAATCTATTTTCATAGGATATAACTTCTTAGCCACGACAGAAAATCTAAAACAAGGATAAGAGTTATGTAAGAACATACCATTATTCCAACAAGGTAGATCAAGCTAAGAATGTAATGTTATATTGTTGTTGTTGTTAATTGTGAAGTCGTGTCCGACCCATTGCAACCCCATGGACAATGTTCCTCCAGGCCTTCCTGTCCTTTACCATCCTCTGGAATCCATTTAAACTCACACCTACTGCTTTGGTGACTCCATCCAGCCCCATCATTCTCTGTCGTCCTGTTCTTCTTTTACCCTCAATCTTTCCCAGCTCTGGACCCTACCCACTCTCATGGCCTTCCATAAGGCTCTTAAGACCTGGCTATTCCAGCAGCCCTGGGCTGTTGAACTCACATTTGAATTCCAGCCCCGATTAGACTGGGTGTATGTTGTGGTCTTTTTAATTATGTTTTTGTATTTTTAACTTCTATTTTAAACGTATTGTTGTAAGCCGCCCGGAATCCTCCGGGATTAGGCAGCCTATAAATTTATTAAACATTCAAACATATACATTAGGTGGCCAAAGTATTTTGAGTTTCATCTTCAGGATCTGGCCTTCTAATGAGCAGTCAGGGTTGCAGCAGCTCTAGTAACAGAATTTTGCAAGTGTTATTGTGCTTTCCCCTCCCTCGCTTTATCTTTGTGTGAACACAAGATGTTTTCTCACATTAGTTTTTTGGGCCAGGCTCACACCCCTCTTATCTGGTTGCTGCCTCTTCCTCCTACCACATATCAGGTATATTTTTTATTATTTCACTGTACAGTATAGAAAAAGGGTATGTGGGGTGTTCAGGGAAGGGCAGTGGAGCACCTCTGCAAAATATTTTTAAAGCAATATTTCTTTCTATCTACTTGAGGTGGGACCATTTTCCCCTATCTTTTTTTTTTTAATTCAACAGTGTTTCTTGCTTCCACCACAGCTGTTCATCAAAGGGGCTGCCTCTGCACAAGGTGGAACCTCAAGTGCCTTGGGCTAATTTGCGGTTCAGAGTGTCCTGTATATAGAAGATGCAACAGCAGCCACTAACAAGCACCAAAATTAGTGTGGTGAGAATTTGCTACACCACCTTTCCAGTGAGTCAAGTCACAAAGCAAGTGCGGAGGGAGAGGCGAAAGCAACTCCCAACTTCCCCCAAAATAAGCCCGCTCAGGTGGCCTGTCTCGTAGGAATTCTCCACCCGTGTTTCACAGACGGCCGCTTTGTGACTGGGAAAAAAAGCCAGGAGTAATGACCAAGCCATCCCCCCCCTATGCATTCGAGAAGGAGGAAATTCAGCTGGTGCAGCCTCCCATCTCCGCACCTTCCGCCTAGAGAAAGCTGCACCTGTTGGCCTTCTGCACAGACAGCATCTGCCGCAGGGCAGGGAGAAGGCAGAACTATAAAGCGGGCTCCCCGCACCATGCGAAGGAGCCTCCCACCCGGGGTTGATATCTCCAAGAAGTGTAACGTGTAGCCACGTCTGTTCTGGCAGGCGCGCTCCCCGCCCCGCCGCCGCCGTTGTTCCGCCGCCGTTCCTTCTCCGGGCAGGCTCCACCTTCGGTCACCGATCTTGCACCGGAGCCACTGCGCTCCTTACGCCCATTCCCGCCCGCCCTTCATAGCGACGGCGCTCAAAACGTTGGCAGTGCGGGGAGAGGCGGCAGCGGGGCTCGCAGTGGTGGCGGCGACAGCAGCGGCAGCAGCTCTCCAGCCGGCTCCCTCCAATCTCTATAGCGCGTGAAAACGACGCCTCGGGCAGCAGGTAGGCGAAACCCAGCCTCGCCGCATCAGCCCCCTCGGGGCTCCTGAGACCAACGCTTGATCCTGACCACGGAAGGTAAAAGAAAGAAAAGGTACACCCCCACCCCATACACACACACCCGCGCTCGGGATTCTTTTCATGGACTCTTCTCTCTTCTCTCTCTCTCTCTCCCCTCCCCTCTTCTTTCTTCCCCTCTTCACCCCCGCCCCCATTTAGCGGTCTCTTCCTCGGATGAATTATATGTAAGTGTGTGTGTGTGTGTGTGTGTGTGTGTGTGTGTGTGTGTGTGTGTGTGTGTTCGTGTGTGTGTGAAGGGTTGCATAGAACATGGGGGTCTCCTAAGCATTATCCTTCTAAAGGGAGAAGGAGCCTCTTATTATGAAAGAAATAAAGGGGGGGGGGTGGGTTGGGGGTTTGCCTGGGAAATCAGGAGGACAGATGGGATTACCGTTTGGTGCGCATTTTTTTTTATGGGGCTTTGTTCTATCTGGAATTGGGTCTGGGTAGAATGGATTTACTCCCCCATGCAGACTCCTGGCATCCCAGACAGGGCAGCAGAAAGCAAGGATCATTCTGTGTTTCTTTTATCACACAGAACTATAGATGCTTGGTCTTTAGGTCAGATTCATCTATTTGCCCCAAGGCCTTTGAAGTAATCCTTCCCCTGGTGTCCTTTTTGCACCTTTCTCATCCTTGTCTCCAAGCTGCCTGACAAAATGTCAAAAGAAAGGATGATGTATAATTATGCATACCAAAAAGAGAGGTGCAGGAAGAAGGGACCTGCCTCCCATATATATGCGGGTATATGGGGGGAAAGGTAGACATTGTCGACTAGCAATCATTTCAACAAAACTAAAGAGCCTTTTTTTCTACATTGAAAGCATATCTTATGTCTAAGATACTTGGCAACTCAAGAACCCCCAAACTACTATATGTTAACATCAGTGCTGGACACCACCTGTTCTTCATCTTCTCTTGCCTGCCTTTTTCTCATGTGAGGTTGGGATTTAGAGAGAGGTTGGACATTCTGGGGAATGACAGAATATATAGAACATATCTGGAGGGAGGAGGAGGAGGAGATAGTTCAGTTAATTTGTAGTACAAGATTACCACATTCAGTCCTGGAGCTAAACCTAATCATCCAAAGCATCAATTTTTCAAGCAGATAAGGAGCCGCAAAAGGTGATGTTTCTTGCTGAATTAATTCACCAGCATGATAGATAGATAGATAGATAGATAGATAGATAGATAGATAGATAGATAGGTAGGTAGGTAGGTAGGTAGGTAGGTAGGTAGGTAGGTAGGTAGGTAGGTAGGTAGGTAGGTAGGTAGATAGATAGATAGATAGATAGATAGATAGATAGATAGATAGATAGATAGATAGATAGATAGATAGATAGATAGATAGATAGATAGATAGATAGACAGACACCCCCCCACACACACACACGAATTACACAGTCATCATTTTTTGCCATGACCTCTTCCCCAACTCTCTCAAAGTTCCTAGGTCAGGTTCTTTTGGAGGTAAGGGTGGGGCAATTATCCAGCACTTTCTTTCTCAGTTTTTCCCCCCACATCCAAATGATTAGGAAGTTGTGCTCTGACCTCTGTATTTATGCAGGAATTGAATGTGTTCTGCTTCAATTATTCATTTTGATGCTACGGTAATTTCCGGCAGCTTCTCTTCTCCCAGGATCTGATGTATAACAAGAGGCTTACATTTTTGTTTTTTGGTTTTTTGGTTTTTATCATCCCATTCAGGCATATGGTAACTGCCTTTGTTGCAGTCTTTGTAATGAAAGAAAGAAGGGCAAACAATAGTAAGAAAATAAAGCTGGACCTGGAATTGGTCTCTAGATTTCTATGTATTTCACTATGAAATACATTTACATTCAAGGGGAAAACAGAGGCAGGAGTCCTCAGGAATCAGTCATTCAATCATATCCAATTCTTGGAAACTGTCTGGAAAAGTCCCTATAGTTTTCTTGGCAAGGTCTTTCAGATGTGGTTTGCAATTGCCTGTTTCCTAGAGCTGAAAGAGAATGACTAGACCAAGGTCACCCAATGATTGCCATTTGTCAGAAATGATGTAGGGTCTCCTGCTTGAGCGGGGAGGGGGCTTGGACTAGATGACCTATAAGCTCCCTTCCAACTCTGTTAACCTCTTATCTTATCTTATCTTATCTAGATGGCTTTCTGCGTAAAGTAGGAGTGGAATTCACCTTCTTCAAATTCTAGCTTGAACCACTTCATCAAACTGGTTTTCATCCTTAGCAGATATAACTTCTTATCATATCTTTGTTTAAAAGATCCATAACCTCTCAGATCTGGCTCTTTCCAACTTGGATATTTTCTGGTTTCATGAATCAGAATAACGAATTGGTATTTTGGAATTCTGAACATATTTAGCACTCTCCTTGGTTACTTCATTCGGTTCTCTGAAATATAATCCATAAAATCTTTATTAGGTCATTTGGACCAGTAATTTGTCACGCTTCCTCATCTAGAATTCTTTCACTCTTTGTCTTTGGTTTTCATAACAGTAGCATCCAGTTTCAGTAGACTGAATTACTAGGCAACATAATCAATGGATGCAGATCTACTCATATTCTATGATTCAGCCGATTTAAGGTAAAATGAAATCCCTTCTTGATAAAATGAAATGTTATCCAGTGCAAGGAAGAAGTGAAGGATGGGGATCAAAATAGGAAGAGATGAAGATCCAGTGCTGTCTCTATCAGCGTGAATAATACTATAACTGGATAAGTCA
Organism: Thamnophis sirtalis; assembly: GCF_051295495.1. Lineage (NCBI taxonomy): Eukaryota > Metazoa > Chordata > Lepidosauria > Squamata > Natricidae > Thamnophis > Thamnophis sirtalis. The sequence continues at coordinate 106,600,077 of NW_028261381.1, read as the reverse complement.
TCAAAATAGAATACCTTTTCTCTCCTGCTGAACAAACAGCATCAACATCCTACTAAATTTCAATTTAAACCTGTTCTATCTCATATATAGACCCACACGGATTTCAACAGCATCACCATTCTGCCTGGTTATCATCTGCTTATTGCTGGTACCAAACTCCAAACCACTAAATGATCTTTCCCACTGACTTCAGGTAAACGTTATAGAGGAAGGGAGAAAGATCCCAGCAGGGAATGAGTGAGAAGACCCACAAGAAAATAGCCACTGGGTTGATCTGCTCCCACAATTGAAACCGCTATTAAGGATGCACTTAATAGCTTAATAGCACTTTGTGGAACCACTACAAAAAAGTGCCCACAATCCTAATCCTGAAAGACAGTCCCAAAAGATGCCATGATGATGCCGATGATGATAATAATGAGAATGATGATGACATGATGATGATATGATGATATTAATAATAATAATACTAGCAGCAATAATTTGGCAAGAATATAACCATTGACCACAAGTTTCCAAAGCTTTCTCTACTGCTTTAAGGGCTGTTTTGTATGTTTATGTGGAAGCTGAGATTCTTAAGGAATCACATACTCAAGAAATTTCTTTTAAAACAGAAAAAAAAATCTTCACCACATCATTTTCTTTCTTTCTTTTTTGGATGGGTGGGTGGGTGGGTGGGTGGGTGGATGGGTGGATGGATGGATGGATGGATGGATGGATGGATGGATGGATAGATAGATAGATAGATAGATAGATAGATAGATAGATAGATAGATAGATGATAGATAGATAGATAGATAGATAGATAGATAGATAGATAGATAGATAGATAGATAGATAGATAGATTGATTATTTTGGGAATCAACACTTGATTTTTATATTATATAAAGAAGGATAGTGTTCCAGTTTTCTCTGAGTGCAATAATCACAGTAAATTTAATATTTACTTTATGTTGGTGTTCCCATTGTTGTATATCAATTGCTCTGATTAATTTGCAAAAATATAATAATGTAATCTCTGACTCATTCAATTTCTGAAGCATATTCAATAACATTTAAGCTCTAATAGATGTTTTGAATTGTGTGTTGTGTATTTCAAATTTGGTCAAGTCTCTACATTTTCCACTTTGCATTTGTAATTCTTTTGAAATGAAAGGAATATCCTTTTATTACTTATTTGGATATATTGGAACCTATGAGGCATTTCTAAGCATACCAAGAAGAGCAAAAAAAAATTCTTCTTAAAAAACAGATTATAGATTAAGTCTTGCAACCTATATGAATTATTATCTCTCCATTGATTTTTTTAATACATTCATCTTCATGAAAATAAACAATATTGAAGCAAGAAGCTTAGCAGCTTCTTTTGTAATTAGCCCATATTTTAAGAGCATTATGTAGAATTGAGTAATAATTTATAGATTGGACACTTTTGTTTAAATCCAACCATAAACATTTATGCAAGTCTCCTGGGAATCCTGCTTCTTAAATACAGCAGATATGACCCAATCTTAAACAACTGCCTTGATAGTCTAGTTTGTGATTTGTCTGGGATGGTCCAAGGATTCTTTTCCTGGTCAGACAATTGGATTATAAGATCCCTAAGGTCCCTCTCAGTCTTACAATACTATTTATTCTATGTTATTTTACATAGCAATAGATTGCTAAGTAGCACTTAGCAATCAGTGCATTGGATAAGGCAGAGCTGAAGTCATACCTACCATCTAATTCTTATGCTTCTTCTATCAACTTTATAGTTGTTGCACTGTTATTTTTAATTCAAGAAACTAAAATCTGAACTGTCCAATTGCTGTCCAGTTCTTTGTGAACTAAAGTAATGCCACAAGTGGTGTTTCTTATATTATTATTCAGTTTGAAGTTAGCAGTGCTCAGAACTTCCCCAATCTTTTTTTTCTTTTAACAATACCTTGCATCGGGGTGAAGTTGGAGCAACTGAATAGAACTTGAGTATTTACAGGTCAGATGCCCTTCCTGATGCCTATGTGGGGGTTGCAGCAGATAATTACTCATTGTGGGCAGAAAGAGAAATATCTGCCACTACCTAGGATCAAACTCACACCGTCCTGATTGTAAGGTGAGAACTTCACCTCTAGATCAGCACACCACTGAAACTCCCCCAATATAATATCCACTAAATTGTGGGAACTGTACAGGTGAAACTTGAAAAATTAGAATACCGTGCAAAAGTTCATTTATTTCAGTAATGCAACTTAAAAGGTGAAACTAATATATGAGATAGACTCATTACATGCAAAGCAAGATAGCTCAAACTGTAATTTGTCATAATTGTGATGATTATGGTTACAGCTCATGAAAACCCCAAATCCACAATCTCAGAAAAGTAGAATATTACATGCAATCAATAAAACAAGGATTGTACATGGAACAATATTGAACCTCTGAAAAGTATAAGCATGCATATGTACTCAGTACTTGGTTTGGGCCCCTTTTGCAGCAATTACTGCCTCAATGCAGCATGGCATGGAAGCTATCAGCCTGTGGCACTGCTGAGGTGTTATGGAAGACCAGGATGCTTCAATAGCGGCCTTCAGCTCTTCTGCATTGTTCGGTCTCATGTCTCTCATCTTTCTCTTGGCAATGTCCCATAGATTCTCTATGGGGTTCAGGTCAGGCGAGTTTGTTGGCCAATCAAGCACAGTAATCCCACGGTCATTGAACCAAGTTTTGATGCTTTTGGCAATGTGGGCAGATGCCAAGTCCTGCTGGAATCAAGTCAGCATCCCCATAAAGCTCGTCTGCGGAAGGAAGCATGAAGTGCTCCAAAATCTCCTGGTAGACAGCTGTGTTGACCCTTGACTTAATGAACTACAGTGGACCAACACCAGCAGATGACATGGCTCCCCAAATCAACACAGACTGTGGAAACTTCACACTGGACTTCAAGCATCTTGCAATGTGTGCCTCTCCATTCTTCCTCCATACTCTGGTCCTTGGTTTCTAAATGAGATGCAAAAGTTGCTCTCATCAGAAAAGAGAACTTTGGACCACTGAGCAACAGACCAGGTCTGTTTTTCTTTAGCCCAGGTAAGACGCTTCTGACATTGTTTTTGTTCAGGAGTGGCTTGACAAGAGGAATACAACATTTGAAGCCCATGTCCAGGATCCGTCTGTGTGTGGTGACTCTTGATGCGCTGACTCCAACCTCAGTCCACTCCTTGTGAAAGTCCCCAACACTTTTGAATGGCCTTTTCCTGACAATCCTCTCCAGGCTGCGGTCATCCCTGCTGCTTGTGCACCTTTTTCTTCCACACTTTTCCCTTCCACATAACTTTCTATTAATGTGCTTTGATACAGCACATTGGGAACATCCAACTTCTTTTGCAATTACCTTTTGAGGCTTTCCCTCCTTATGGAGGGTGTCAATGATGGTTTTCTGAACAACTGTCAGGTCAGCAGTCTTTCCCATGATTGTGATTCCTACTGAACCAGACTGAGAGACCATTTAAAGGCTCTGGAACCCTTTGCAGATGTTATGGCTTAATTAGCTGATTAGAGTGGGACACTTTGAGCCTAGAATGTTGCACCTTTTCACAATATTCTAATTTTCTGAGATTGCGGATTTGGGGTTTTCATGAGCTGTAAGCCATAATCATCACAATTATGACAAATCACAGCTTGAACTATCTTGCTTTGCATGTAATGAGTCTCTCATATATTAGTTTCACCTTTTAAGTTGCATTACTGAAATAAATGAACTTTTGCACGGTATTCTAATTTTTCAAGTTTCACCTGTATATAATTCCCTGCCAGCTCGACTTTTGGTTTTATTACCTGGAAAATCCATGTTTATCTGAAAGTAACTATATTAGGGAAGGTGTTTTTTTTTTGTATGAACCAAACTTGACTTAACCTGGCAAACATAAATTAGATTTCACCTAATTAGATGTTTGCCTATTTCATTTCTATATTCTTGTTTTACAATAATTAGAAGAACTAAAAGGGATAGGACAAGAGGCATTGGTCAAGGTTTGGGAGTATTCCATATCTGCCTGTAGGTGTCATGTTATTTATTAATACAGTTAGCATACCAATACTGCATTTGGCCCAGTTACTAATCACTGCCTTGGTCAGAATGGGCTATTTACCAGGGAGCTGCATTTATAGAGTGAATATGGAAGGTCCACATCAGCATAGACTTCGCTCATATCCGTTCTCATATTTTGACCTGTTTCCTTTTCCTTCTGGATTTCCTGAGGCATTCCAGAGTTCTCCAGATTCCCAGCAGAAGTTAAGCTCTGTGATATGAATAAGAAGCATATTGCTGTCTAATAGCTTGATCTTGTGCCTTGTTCCACAGCAGCCTATCCAAATAATGAAGAAATAACTGGAGATATCCTTCCCTTCTTGCCCTTTTTCGCTACTTAGGAGGTACTTGAAACAGATGTGGTATGCAGCAGATCTGGAGAACCAGTAGCCGAAATTTTGAATAGTTTGGAGAACCGATAAATACCCCCTCTGACTGGCTCCACCCCATCTATTCTTTGCCTCCCAGGTCCCAGCTGATCGGGAGGGAATGGGGATTTTGCAGTATCCTTCCCGTGCCAAGCCAACCAAGCCATGCCAACCAAGCCATGTTCAAAGAACCGGTAGTAAAAAATTTTGAATCCCCCACCACTGACTTGAAAGGATCACAAAGGATGGTGGACTAAAGACAGTGATCCAGCTTTCTCATTCCTGCACTGTGTCCATTGTAATTCCTGGCAGCGTAGCCCAAGGATGCTTATGTAACACATCCTTATCCCGTTGGGGATGCAAACCCTACAGCAGGATCAGAGGCATCAATTAGCAAGACAAGTAAAACTCTTCCTATTAACACAAGACTGCTGGGTTGGATCTTGAAATGCCAATATTGCAACATTAAGAGTATGAGATTTACTTAATTAGTAGTTTTACTGTACAAATACAGTATTCACTTTATTTTACTGTACAAACACAGTATTCACTGTATTTTACTCTACAAATACAGTATTCACACTGTCCAGCCATGTAAAATATACTAGTAAGAAATGCCCCAGGCCTACTGATGTATGTGTTTTCTCAAATCTGTTCCAACATTTTACTATCACACCTCTCCTGTGTAAGATAATCCCCTTTGCTCTAATGAGTAAAGAACAAGAAAGAAAATTCTTGCTGTGTTGGATCAAAAGGTTGAGGCTTCCAGTAGGAACAACTCAGCTAGGAAAAGGAAATGATCACAATATTAAAACATCTGACAGTTTGCAAAGACGTGTGTGTGTGTGTGTGTGTGTGTGTGTGTGTGTGTGTGTGTGAGAGAGAGAGAGAGAGAGAGAGAGAGAGAATTTTTTTATCTTCATCATTGCATTACACATATCCACGCATACATCTCAACACAACTGATAGCCTCAGGCCCTTGGGAAATGTGAAAACACTTTTTTTCAGGTCTCAACTGTTGATCAGAGTTCAGTGGGCAAGATGCTGACTACAGAAAAATCATTGACTGAGCTTGGCATCCATACAGCTTGGGCCAGCATTCCTAGACGGAAAGGAAGAGTTACAATTCCCATTCTCTTTCAGCTACCTAATTCAAATAGTAAGAATGAAAGAGAAATGTGTGTGGCTCGTATGTTTGAATGAAGCCAGTTTGGTCTAGTGTTTAAGGCACCAGGCTTGAAAGCAGGACAATGTGAATTCTAAGTCCCACCCAGGGGTGGGTTGCTCCCAGCATTACTGCCCCTTTGGTGCGCGCGTGCACATTTGCTCAAAAATAGGTCTGTGCATGTGCAAAACATTAAAAAAAGGCGGGGGGAATTAAAATTCATCTTGGAATTATGCTTGGAAAAAGTCTTTTGGGGTTTTGTGCTGCAGTTTTCCTGGAACAGAGACATAAATCCATGTACTAATAAGAATAATGAATGAAAATACAGTAATGAAAATCAGTTTTTAGGAAGGACTGTCAAAACACCAGTATAAAATTGTACATCATTTTCCTTTAAATTCTCAAACTGATGCCTAAATTGAGCATGCTGCACTCATGTTTCAAAAAATTAAAAACTGAAAAAAGTATGAAATAGATTCATTTATTTATAAACTTTAGAAATGCTATTGCTGCTACAAAATCATCAGAAAAAAAAAGCAGAAGAGGATGAAACTGTTTTTACTCTTATAAAAAATGGAACTATCCTATACACTATATAATTCTATCTTGGCAATAGTGGCAAATATCTGTAGCTCAAGTATAGGATGAGAGTGAAGGTTCATTCTCTGAGCCTGTTTTCCCCCTAAATTCCGCTGAAGATACCTAGACTGGTAACGAAACATTCAGAAACCAACCCACAAGCTCAGAGAATAAACCATCACCCCCATAATTTTATCTATTTTGTACCTCTGGATTGAATCTGACCTCACAACAATCTTGTGGAATTCACAGCTTAGTTCCTAAATGCATTCTCCTAAATAATACAGAAGAACTAGTCCTGTAAGTGAATCCATCAACAAGGACAATGTTTTTGTAGTACTAAGACCTGAATCTGAAATTTTCCAAAACCATAAATCTGTTTAAGAAAAGGACATTTCATGGAGCTGACATTTTGCTACAGTCTGGTTATTTGGCATGAATTAAGTAAGAATTATACAGTAAAGCAACTAGACTGGCGCTGTTCTTGAAGAGATAAATGTTAAATCGTATGAAGGGAGTAGTTTGATTTTTTTTTCTAACTGGAAAATTACTTAGGAAGGGTGATGATTGACTACGGCATGAAGATGAGAAGGTTCACTAGATGATTTGGAGAAAGAGGGAACAATGGATGACAGAGAGAAGTTGCTGAAAGAAATACTTTGATCTAGAAAGCATGCAATTTATCTTTAGTCTGATAGTTGATCAAAGTGCGTGGGAGGAATGTCATTGGAGCAGGAGAAATTTTGTGCTAGTGTATTAGTTTCAACAGGACCTGCAAAGACATTTAAAAATGAAAGCCTCTGAATTTTGTGTCCACAACCAAACAAGACTTCATGACAATTTCCTGAGTATTGTCCCATACTGTATGCAAGTCTTAAAAGACCAGAAATGTATTAACAACAGCCACCTTCTGAACAATAAAAAATAAAACAAGCAACCTTTTGAAAATAATTCTGGATAAACAGTTTTTTAAATATTTTTGCTGTTGAAAGATAAGATAACCTTTATTGTTATTTTTTCCCCTGTGAGTACTCTGGCACACATTAAAATGAATTTCTGTTGCCTGCTCTCAAAAGTGTACACCTACATAACACACATGTAGATATACTAGCTATGCACATACATATGTATATAACAACACCCAAACATATAAATAAATATAAATATTAATCACAAAGGAGAAAGAGTTGATCGGTTCAAAAGGTAACCTGGTTTGGAATTTCCTGAGCTCCTATATACCATTCAGTTTGCTATTATGTTTCACTGGTAAAAAAGAAGTCAGACAATCAGATTAATGTAGGTGGTTCAATGGCTAAGACACTGAGCTTGTCGATCAAATAGATCGGCAGCTTGGCCATTCAAATCCCTAGTACAGATCTCCTGCGTGAGCAGGGGGTTGGACTAGATGACCTCTAAAGTCCCTTCCAACTCTGTTACTGTTTACTCTTATGATAAGCAAAATTTGAAACCTTTTTCCAACAGGAAGATAGTATGAACAATCAACAATTATCTTTATTGCCCAAATTATTGTCATAGTCAAAAAGAGCCATATTTTATAAGAGGAAGCAGCTACACAAGACCTGTATGAGGACAATGGTGACACAACATTATTGCTGAAAATACCTTATTGAGGTCCTCTTAATAAACCTTGAAGATTGTCTACTAAAAGGGTGTCATCAATTAGGTATCATAAAGAAAATTCAAGCTTAACTATTTTTATTCATCTACCTACATGAGAGAGTTTAGTAAAACAGTTAAAATACCAGGCTAGAAACTGGGAATCTGTGAGTTCTAGTCCCATCTTATGTGTGAAGCCTAAGGGTGACTTAGGGTGATTTTGAGCCAGTCACTTTCTCCCAGTGCTAGGAAGAGTAGGCAAGAATAAATTACTTTCACAAATCTTTCCAAGAGCAGTCCATGAATCTGTCCAGGCAGTTGCCAGGAATCAATAATAACTTGAAGACACACATACACACACACACACACACACACACACACACACACACAGAGAGAGAGACCACATACCACAATTTACAGTAAGGCATTTAACAAAGTAGACCACAACCTACTACTTGATAAGATAGAAAAATGTGAGTTAGAGAGCATCACCACCAGACTACACTGACTGCACTCGACATTCAATGGAACTGCATCAACATGGAGGGAAGTATGCAGTGGGATACCTCAAGGCTCGGTCTTAAGTCCATTAGTCTTCAACATCTTCATCAATGATTTAGACCAGGCAATAGATCGGGAGCTTATCAAATTTGCAGACAACACCAAACTGGCAGAAATAGCCATCACTCCAGAACGTAGGCTTAAGATACAGAAGGATCTAGACAGTCTTGGATATTGGGTCCTATCTAACAAAATGAAATTCAATTGTGAATTGTGAAAAGGTTTTACATTTAGTCAAGAAAAATCAAATTTATAGATACAGTATAGTTCAGGCTCAATAGTAATAATTATGACAGGGATCTTGGAGTCCTAGTGGACAATCACATAAATATGAGCCAGCAGTGTGCTGCAGCTGCCAAAAAAGCCAACACAGTTCTAGGCTGTATAAACAGAGGGATAGAATCAAGATCACATGAAGTGTTAGTACCATTTTACAAAGCTTTGGTAACCTACACTTGGAATACTGCATTTAATGCCACAATGTAAAAAAGATGTTGAGACTCTAGAAAGAGTGCAGAGAAGAGCAAAAAAGATGATTAGGAGACTGGAGGCTAAAACATACAAAGAATGATTGCTGGAATTTGGGAATGTCTAGTTTAATGAAAAGAAGGACTAGGCTGACATGATAGCAGTGTTTCCAATATTTCAGGGGTTGCCACAAAGAAGAGGGAGTCAAGCTACTCTCCAAAGCCCGTGAAGGCAGGACAAGAAGCAATGAAAGGAAACTAAGCAAGAAGAGAAGCAACCTAGAATTAAGGAGAAATTTTCTGACAGTTAGAACAATTAATCAGTGGAAAAATTTGCCTCCAGAAGTTGTGAATGCTACAACACTGGCAGTTTTTAAGACGAGATTGGACAACAATTTGTCTGAAATGGTATAGGGTTTCCTGCCTGAGCAGGGGGTTGGACTAGAAGACCTCCAAGGTTCATTCCAACTCTTGTTATTCTGTTATCATTACAAAATTTCAATATGAAAATAAAACTGTTCTTGTTTAAACGGCTTGCTAATTAAAGCATCATTACACTATATTAGAATAAGGGAAGATAGATCTTAGGAAAATGATCCTTATTATATTTTAAAACAAGTATTTTAGAACAGCAGATATTGTTACAACTTATTTTCCTGTTACAAACAGTTCCTGTTCAAATAAAACATCTAAACCAACAATGACAAAATGTGAGCTTTGAAAGTGGGCTTGGGAATCTAATAACTTCTAAGCTCTGGAAATCTCATTAGTGGATGACAATGAGCAAATTCCTATCTCATCATTTATATCACTCCAATTGGGCTGCTCTCAGGTTCTTGGGAAAAGGGGAACACATAAGTGTGATAAATAGCATTAGTCGCTTTAAGATAAACATGTTTTTGATTATATGAAAAAGCAAAAACAAAACAAATCCCAGTGTTCTCTAGGAAGATATAGAATCCTAAGCAGTGCACAGATGCTACCAAGTTATTTACCGAACATTCAGAAGAAGCAATGGTGTAGTGCAAATCCATGAAAACACATTCTTTAGATTAAATTACATGGACTAGTTTTCACATAATACATTTTGGGAAGTGTAATTCACATACACTTGAAGTACGGTATCTGGGGGGAAGATGATGTTGTGGGATCAGTACAGGAAGAAAGAATTAAAAATCTCCCTCTTTAATACCTAATCTAATTAATAACCTCCACCTCAAGTACATTTCATCGTTTTAAAAATAGCCATAAACCCCAAACTAAACCGATTTGACCTTGAATGGCCTTGTCAGTTCTGAGAGTATCTCGAGAAAGCAGATTTGCAAGCATCAAAATTTATATCTTTTCAGAGGATTCGGACAATCCTAGTGCTGACTGTGAGTAGGCTGGACCCAGTGGACTGGTGAGATCACTGCCCTAATTTTCGTCCCTTATGCTAAACATCTGTACCTCTTGGCAAAAAACTTTGTACGCATGCATGCATGCGCGCACGCGCACACACAAACACACACAGCTCTGTGTCATTCACTAAGCAACCCTTCGATCTGGATACAGTCATAACAGCATTTAGAATTCTAGTAAAAGCTGTTATTGAACAGAAAAGGCCTTCTGGCTTAGACTGTCAGTCCAATTATGAGACTAGCATTTCTATAGCTGTGTCTGCTGACCTTCAGGGCAAAGAAAGAAGGCATTAATGCTGACCCTTTATAATGCTGTGGCAAACAAATGTGACCTGCAACCAAATCTTGAAAAATTGAATGTTCCTGACCATTGTCAGGAGATTAGCCATAGCATTTCATTTTACTTCTCTTCTGTTTTCTGCCCTTTACCAACCAAGGGAGTCTACCGAGTATGTTGCGGGGGGGGGGGGGGGACAACAAAAACAAGATGGCAACCAAAATTGTATAATTGAACTTTTATACATTTTTATGTCTATTTCAGAACACCCTGCTACTCGCTTTGCTCTTCATTTCACAATCTGTCCTGCTGTGCACTCGGTCTTTGCTGACCTACTTCATGGGGAATTCTACCCTGGGTTGTCTCTCACCCCAATTGTGTGTGTGTGTTACTCTAAGTCTGTTAATATCTTCATGTTGTGTTATTTGAGCTACATACAGTAGAGCATTTGAATACTTGAGATAGCGATTAGTAACAATAATTGATCTTCTGGATATTACTTAAGTTATCAGTTAAAGCAAGAAATGAAACCTAATGAAACTTGCAGTCAAACATTTTTGGTAAGTTTACACAACCTATTCTCCCCATATAGGAGGTTTCGAGAGCTGTGGGTCTAATACAACCAAAGGAAGCCAGGTTTGAGAATGCAAAGCATTGTAGTCTCACTGTGCCTGGCCTTTGGTTTCAATAGTGAGTGACTTGTGAGAAGAATTCTCCTAGCCAAATGATCCTATCTGTGGGAGGAATGTACAGTTGGACCTCAGGTCAAGATTGGTTCTGACCACGACCAAATCGGGTGCCCACCAAAAAATCCGCTAAATGTTTCACTCTGTTCATGAACACATCCTCAGGTGGCGATCAAACACAGCCACAGCGATTTTCCCTGCTACACCTTTTTTGTGTGTGCGTGCACATGAGCAGCCAGTCTTGTTTCCGGTCATGACCAAATTGGGTACCGACTGAAGTCCTGGAATGGATTACAGTTGTGACCGGAGGTCCCACTGTACGTCTTCCTGAATTGCCCTCCAAAACTCTTCTCCAGAATTTTCCTATTTTGGAACAATATAGAATTGTCTAGAATTGTAGAAGGTTACAGGGTGAGAGGGAATTGTCCCAAAAGTTATCTCCCTACATTTTACTAGCAACATTTCTCTGTTGTATTTGAAATCTTCAATGAGCAGAAAGAAGCTTCTATTAATAGTAGCTAAAGCTAGAACCCAACCCTGGTTGAAATGTATAATTAAGGATGCATGCATGCATGCATGCATGCATGCATGCATACATACATACATACATACATGATATAGAAGAGGAACTTAAATCATCTTATTCTTTGGTGTCTGGTTGAAATGTATAATTAAGGATACATACATACATACATACATACATACATACATACATACATACATACATACATGATATAGAAGAGGAACTTAAATCATCTTATTCTTTGGTGTCTGTTATCTCTTTGGCACAATTACACATTGGAAATGTTTGCACCCCTAATAAGACATAGGAAAGGCAAGGGAAGTGTGATGGTTCTCTTCAAATAGTGTGTTGCTCTGCATGCTCTAAAATCCTGAAAGCATCCAGAGTAAAGAGAGAGTTTTATTTTATTGAGATTTCTTTTGAATTCCCATGAGGGAGAGAAGTCATTCCTTTGCCAGCATTAGCATTTCCCATCAGTTAAATAATGTTCTGGGAGACCTGAAGGTCCTCTGGTACCAGAAGGAACAGCTGAGAATTTCTGCCATGATTAAGCACTGAAAAAATGTCTAGTATGAAAAGAGAGTCTCTCTGGGACCAGAAAGCTGCTGAGCAACTGCTGAAATAATTGTACTGAAGTACAGAAAACAAGCCGAAGGGAAAGCATTAGAGTTAGGCCTTCGAACTACCTATTGAGGATTTGCTCATTCAGCTGTGCTATATTAACCTTGAAATCCCCATGTGGTTTATTATTATAATGCATAAATGATATGAATTACTCCTGCTTTGGGACTTTTCAGCAAAGGTAGAAGCCTCTCCTAACCAAAGCATTGTCCTATGCCAAGGCTATCAAACTTGCGGCCCGCGGGCCAGATACATTGCTTGCTGGCCACGCCCGTACCCTATTTAGTGAAGGGGAGGAAGTCGTAATGCATCACGTGACTTGCATTGCTGCAAATTTGACACCCCTGACCTATGCTGTTACATACTGTAGATTAGTGACATATGGTCATTGGCTTCTGATAATTAGATCACAAAATGTAAACTGTAATGTGAGGGTTCTTTGCTTTCCAAGGATTGGACATGGCACAGTGTAGCGTTGTGTATCTGTACACAATGCTTTTTGCAGCACAAATATTCCCCATCAATATTGTCTATTGCTCTGGGTCAAATCCACACCTCTAAGACTTTGCAAGGTGATGTTGCCACGTAACTATGTCTTTAATACTCAGACTTTAATTCTCAGTCAAACAAAAGTCTCGAAGTAGCGTACAGCATTTTCCTTTTTCCAAAAGTTCTTGCACTAGTTTGGATGAGGTGCTGTTTCAGTATGCTTATTCCTTTTCTAGTCGCTGCTGGGCTTCAGTACAAAATCCAAGCTCCAGCCAGAACTCCCACAAATAGCAATAGCAATTGCACTTAGCGTTATATGCTGCTTCACAATGCTTTACAGCCCTCTCTAAGCGATTTGTAGACTCAGCATGTTGCCCCCAACAATCTGAGTTCTCATTTTACCAACCAATGGCTTCGAAGTAGTTCCAAAAGAAGGAGGCACTTCAGGATTATTATCTCCTGTTCTGAAATCAGACATATTTGCTTTTGTATCATCTGCACAGACTGGGAGCAGAATTCTGAGAACTTTGCAAATTAGGTTTGATTTTTTTTTTTTTACATTCATGGACAGTGTGTTTAATTTCATCACTCTACTGTTTGAAAATGCACTCATGTAGAACTCCTTTTGAAAACTGCTGCTTATTGTTCAGCTGAAACTGTAATCAGAGAATACTGTAGATGAACAAAAATCAGAACAAATTCCAAAATAGCAATAGCAATAACACTTAGACTATATACTGCTTCACAGTGTTTCACAGTCCCCTCTAAGCAGTTTATAGAGTGAGCAGATCGCTCCCAACAATTTGGCTCCTCATTTTACCAACCTCGGAAGGATGAAAGGCTGAATGAACCAGGGGTGGGTTTCAACCGGTTCGCGGCGGTCCCCGCGAACCGGTGGGTCGGCAAACCCGGAAGTAAGTAACTTCCGGGAACGGCGAAAGGCCCACCCGCCCACCCGCATTCCTTACCCGGTTTGGACGAGTTCTGCACTTCCATGCATGCACAGAACGCATACAGCGCCTGTGCGATCCTCCAGGAGCAGCTGGAGCATCGCACAGATGCTAGTATGCATGCGTGCGCTGCGCACATGCACGAGGATGCCGCCGGCCCCGTTCCAACCGAACCGGTTGGAACGGGGCGAGAAACCCACCCCTGGAATGAACCTTGAGCCGGTCAAAATCGAACTGCTGGCAGTCAGCAGAATTAGCTTGCATTCTAGCCACTGCACCACCATGGCAAGATATGCTGCTTGCTGTAGCTTATGATCTTAGCAGTTCAATAATATTCCTCTTGTCTGCTTATAATAGCTGCCAACCTTCAAATGCCGCTTCCCCATCTGTTTGCCATTTGCTATCACCTTTACTGCTACACACACACACACACATGCATAAATACATTAATCAATCTTCAGGGTGCAAAATGAGAGTTTATACTGTGTATATGATGGAAACAGGTCAATGGATAAAACTACCAACAGTCCTTAGCTAATGACAGCAATTGGGAACAGAATTGTGCTTGCTAAAAATGAGGTCATATAGATGGCCCTTGACTTACCACCATTCATTTAGTGAGCCTTCAAACTTGGAACGACACTGAAAACAGTGACTTATGTTTTTCACACTTATGCCTGTTGCAGCATCCCCATGGGTCACATGATCAGAATTCAGATGCTTGGCAACTGGCATGGGTTTATGACAGTTGCAGTGTCCTGGGGTCATGTGATTTTGTGATCTGACAAGCAAAATCAATGCTAAAATTAGATTTTCTTAACAATTGCAGTAATTCACTTAAGAACTGTGTCAAGAATAGCTGTAACATAGGGCAAAACTCAGTTAACAATTGTCTTGCTTAACCTTGGAAATTTTGGGCTCAATTGCAGTCATAAGTCAAGGACAATCTGTAAATCACAATGTCATGTGACTGCATCACTTAGTGATGGCAATCCCAGCAGTCTTTGTTGCCATCAAAACTCCAGGACTGTCCAGATCATTAAGTGAGAGGTTCACATAATCTTGATGTGGGAAGAGGCTGCAGTTCCAGGAAAACAGGCCAGTGGGTGAGATCCATGCAGGGGAGGACAAGTGCTAGAGAGCATGGGTAGAGTGGCAGATGCCAAGGAGCATGACCAGGCATTAGGAAACACAAGCTGGCAAGTGCAACTGCTTCTTAGGAAAGGGAAGGGACTGGGGCCTTGAGTCACCCATGCCACGCACCACTGCCAGCCAGAGCAGTCCTCCTGCCAGGCAACAAGGTAGAGATGTTTCCACAGGGTCTCCCACACATGTGGCCAGGATGCCTGGCAGTGACTCTGTATGGCTACTCATTTGAGGCCTTCCTGCCTGGCAAGGCAGCTGGAAGGGAAGGCAGTGGCAAGGGGCATGGTTCACTGTGCATTGCATGGCCAACAAATATGTGGAGGCCACCTGGTGTCGGGGATCCAGTGGAAGGGAGGCAGACAAAGAAGATGACAAATGTCAGCTGGAGGTGGAAATATGGGGAGAGGCAGTTGTAAATGCAAGCCAGTTGCCAAGCTCCTGACTATAGGAGCACTGAAATGGCTGTTACTTTGAAGACTGGTCATAAGCTGATTTCTTTCAGTGGATGTAATCTGGGGACTACACTACCGGTATACATCCCCATCCATGTACCACTCAAGCTGTGGTAACTCTTACTGCTTTCAGGTTCAAATTAGAAGGAATCTGATAGTACATTTTCCAATTAACACATTTAATTAAAAAGCATAAGCTTTCATGAGGTATTGCTCACCTCAACAGATGCCTGGAATAATATCAAAATATTAATATTGAATATTTCAGGACACTTTATTACGGCTCTCAAAGTAACCTTGGAAAAATGAGACTTTAAGGTATCTATCTGTCCTACCAGATTAGATAGGGTGAATGTGGGTCCAAAGATGTAAAGGTTCCCTACTCTTTTAGCCTTGTGGAGAGCTGTGAAAACCTGGGCTTTCTCCCAAGCATCGGACTAGGGTAGGGTAGAGGTGGGTTCCTACCAGTTCACACCTATTCGGTAGAACCGGTTCGTCAAATCTACCGAACCGATTAGAAGAGGTTCCACCAGTGGACCCGGAAAGCAGGCCACACCTACAGAAGAGGTTCCAAACTTTTTGAAACCCGCCACTGGTCCTTGGATATGATTATTCTACACTATCATGCTCATATTTATAAAACTCAGTGCCTCTGTGAAAGGTAAGGATGACTACTGCGTTTGTGGTGCAATCAAAACATTGCGTGTGTTGAAGTTGTTTTAACGCAAACCAAAGATGCCTTTTAAAAAACAAGTTTACATCATATTCTTATGCATGCCAGTGCTGTGTGTGAGGTAATTTAAGGTGGTTCTGACAAGTGTCATCAGCATCTTCATATCCGGTCACATGGGTGGCAAGCCACTCCCATCCGGTCACATGGGTGGCAAGCCACTCCCACAAAGGAGACCACACCCACAGAGTAGGTTCGAAAAATTTTTGAAACCCACCACTGGGATAGGGGTTGAGCTGTGAGGATGAATGGTCTGACCTGAAGGGATGGGTATTTTTGTTTTTAACTGGTTTTCTTGTAATGGATTATGGGCAGTATAAAGTCATATATAAGATAGGTTGCCAAATCAATCCTGTTGGTAAATAAATAAATCATTTGATACTAGTTGTCTGCACTGTGAATGATTTGTAGAATACTTAATGTTTGACGTATAAATGAATCAAAGAGAAAATGGTTTCATGTCCATGCTAACCAGAGGTTTGGCAGGCTATTCATTTGATGATTTGATGATTCTTATAACTGAGACATTTGAAACTGTCCTTAAACATTACAATGAATGTGATGTATTAAATGCAGTCAACCAAAAAGTGCCTGGATTTTCTAAGGCATCTTATTATCAAATTTGGGGATATATGTAAAATAGTCTGTTTAGCTACCAAGTTTCATTTCTTTCAACATCTTGATATTTCATCTAACTTACTGATTTAATTGATTAACCAGATAGGTGAACTGACAATATACTAATTTAAAACATGATTAGGAAAAGCTCCATTTTCTGTAGTTGGAAAACATATTGCAGTTGGTTTGCAGTTTCAATGTGAGTTACAATATTTTGATTTGTTTTACTTCCAGGTTATTAAGAGCATAGACACAAGCAGAATCATTTACGGGAATTTTCCAATTGCTTCTGCCACTTCAAATAGACATCTTTTAACATCTGCTAAGTCACATTCATAAATAAAGTTCATAGAAACCTTATTTTCAACATTAGTGCTGCCTCTGGATGGGCAAACACTAATTATGAAGGATCCCATTTGCAGTTTAGGACTTCTAGACCAGTATTTCTCAAAGTTGGCAAGCCATGTGAACCTCAATTCCTAGAATTCATGCTGGCAGAAGGATGTCTTAAAGTTGCCACACATGTCTTAAAGTTGCCAAATTTGAGAAGCAGTGCTCTAGATTCCATGATGCCTACTAGAAACAGCAGTGGAGACCATCAGAAGTGGCAGCACTATTTATCTAGAATAGCCTGCCCTTGGAGATGAAACTCACTCTTCTCTTCTGGCTTTCAAGAAATGATTGAAAACTGAATGATTATGGAGGGCATTCTCTTGATTTAATATAGTGAATCGTTTTAGGGTTTCTTGTCATTTCTGTTTTCACTGAGGTCTTATATTGTATGGAGTAGTGTTTATGATGGATGTGGTAATTTCTGTGTAGCACTCCCCGTAAACCAGTGAGTTATTTGATTGCAGCAGGCTACAAACCCCAGAAACAAATAAATAGTGCACATTTTCTTCCTTATCCAAAGTGCCTCAGCAAATGTACCATCATTTACGCTGTGGGCAGCAGAAGTAGTGCTAGGATTTGGAGAACACAGTGGTTCCGTTTTAAATAGTTATGTGCTTAACAATGTGCAGACCTTAACACCTTTCATCATCTCCATAATCTTCCTTGGTATTTATGTGAAGTGACTGCTTGGGCATGCTGATGACATTTGAAATGGAGGCCAGTCAAGCGGTGTTTGAATATGTCAAGAAAAACGCATTGCTGAATACATGTTGGTTGAAACCAAAGATACTGTTCTATTGCTGCAGATGCTACTCTATTGAACCAGAAGAGTTGATTATTAATTGGATCCACTAACACACTCATGCACACCCACATCCACCCCCCA
Source organism: Thamnophis sirtalis (assembly GCF_051295495.1). NCBI lineage: Eukaryota > Metazoa > Chordata > Lepidosauria > Squamata > Natricidae > Thamnophis > Thamnophis sirtalis. The sequence continues at coordinate 106,582,082 of NW_028261381.1, read as the reverse complement.
CACAGATCATCCATGGAACATGCCTTGGGAATGAGGTAAAATGACTGGAAAATCCTGTTAACTGAACAAATGTCTGATAGGATGATATTGTTCTTTCAGAAAATATAAATGTAGAATCGAACCCAATGTTGTCCCTTTTTTGGATTTAAGAAGTAGGCCTGGTTCCATTGTGGAAGCATCCTGAACATACTTGGACCATCTTCTTGCCATTTCCAGCCTACACACAAATAAATGATGTTGGGGTTCAAGAAAATCTTGCCATCACCATCTCTGAATGCACACACACACACACACACACACACACACACAAACCCCACACCCCCTCAGCCAAATAAAGTATTAGAGATTTTTCAAAAAGAGGAAAATAACTGTAGGGGAAAGATGAATGCTGTTATTCATCCTAAGTTTTGCTGAGGTAAATAACATTTTTCATGTTATTACTTCATTACACCTGAGTCGGTTGAATCCAAATCTGTTATGTAATCCAATATTAATATCTAAAGTGAAGAAAATGACCTCTTTACTTTATCAAGTGGATCTCAGATATTATATTTGTCATTTATTTCACGTGCTGTTTCATGCACTGGTTCCAAATAGTGAGAAGCCTTTTATTTCAATATTTCCAAGTGTAATTCATTTGTTCTGCAAAAGAAAACAAGGATTGCCCTGAGAGTGCCAACAGAAGTGTGATCTACAGCACTGTTTCTCAACTTCGGCAGCTTTAAGATATGTAAATGTCAATTCCCAATTATGCCAGCTGGAGAATTCTGGGAGTTGAAGTCTACACATCTTAAAGTCGCCAAGGTTGATAAATGCTGGTCTAAAGAATATTTTTACAAATGGAAAGCACTTAAACAAAATCACCACTGCTGTTGCAACAGTCCTTTCCATCCTATAATTAGGCTAAAGGACTAGAAATGGGCAAGACATCTTTTCCAAGGCGCAGTCATAGGTAGAGTAAAGCACACTCATGAGTGGGGTCTTCTTTTCATTTTTCCTTGGATTCAGTTATGAGCTTTATCATGACATGTTAAGAACATTGCAAACAGTGTTCTTCAGTCAAAAACCTTCATTCTGAGAGTGACTAATGAGATTAGTGATTGGAGTAGTCCCAAAAGGTAGTTTAGATAGCGGAACAAGCTAATAAGAATTGAGATTCCTCTTTCTTCCTTTATCCTAGTCCCCTTTTCCTGAGATTGAGACTAGAAATGTGGGGTAGGAATCAGGCTGCACTGATTTCCCTTAAAAAAAACCTATGACTCTGGAGTTTCTCTCAAGTCTGTTGGGAGAATATTGTCCTTTAGTCAACCAACATATACATGATTTATCAAAGACACGCTGTCACCCTCTGGTGTACATCTTCCAAAGAAACTGAGCCCTGAGTAAGTAGCATTACCTCTGGATGTCTCTCTGCTTAGATGTAGGATGAGTGCATATGGTAGTAGCATGTCTACAATACCAACTTTCTACCCAAGACAGTATTTAGCGCTGATGAAAGAGTCCTCTGAATTTGTAGACTGTTGATGGCAACAGACCAGCTTTGAAGTGACAGGGAGAGACAGAGATGGCAGACAAGAGATCCCAGCCACCAGGCATTCCGACTGAGTGATGTTTTAATGAGCCTGTGAGAGAGAGAGGACAGTGAATGTAGTTTCATGTCTTGGCAATGACTGACAGGTTTGTTCTCAGATTGAAAGTGACCACGGATCATGTTTTGGCCTCTTGTCATTAGAATCATAAATACTGGAGCAAGCAGAAATACATAAGGTGTTATCTTTTCTTAAATCCCGCCAGTGTGATTCAGTGAAGTCACAGAGTTTGGATCTATTACTTTAATAACATATTTTGCTTTATTGTAGGAATATTTTCTCTTTGCATTCTTATGCACACACATACACCTTTTTGCAGATTTCTCAAAATCATCCTTACTGTTACTGTTGGCAATAAGATGGTGTCATTTAGGCCAAGTTGGTGGGGATTGGGAGGAGGCGGAAAGTGGAAATGTGAGTTCTGCATTCTTCTTTAATCAAGTGAATATAATAGAACAAAGAATCGGCATCTGAATATTCATATTTTTTGGCCAGCTGAATCTTAAGAGCTTTTAACTAGCCAGCTAAATGAAATGGAGTCTCATTTTTAAAAAAAAATATGATATCAATAATAACAATACACAGCTGTTAATAATGTTTGAAACACAAGAAGATTACAATGGTAAATTAGATGGGGAAAAAGAATTAAGAATATTTTTTTAAAAAAACTGAACTATACTACTCAATTAGGTTACTATAGCAACAGGATTTTGATACAAAATCAGTATCAAAAACATCTGTCTGGATACATCCTGCCCATACTAAATATAGACTTAACTTGTTCCCAAACTAATCCTACCTAATTGCATTTCAATGAGGACAAAGGTGTAGCTATTCTATGTTTCTGCAGATTAACAGGTATTTTTTTTTCAGGTTTGAGGATTAATAGTGACAAGTATATCTATATCCAGACGTATTGTGTGATACTGTCTTCTGCATGTTTACTAAGTATTATACCCTGTTGCATTTTCAGTGTAAAATACTTATTCCTATTATCCTTCCAATGAAGAGCTGGTATCAGATGTAGCAGTGTCTGGGTTTTATCTGTTGGCTATACAAAAGTAAGTGCAATTTTTAAGGCTCCTCTCGGGTCGAAAAGCAGTTTTTGAATACATTGGTTAAATTGTCTCCTCCCTTCCACCTTTTTTTTTTTTTTTTAGATATGATGACCCAGTGGAAAGATCAAATTTCCTTAGGCCTTCTCTTCCATTTGGCCTTTTCCTTTGTGTATGGCTTCCCTGCTGATTCCGGGACTGAATTCCGGTCTGCCTTCTCTGTCGCTAGGACCAGCAGCATGGAAGGAAGCACCGAGATGGTGATCACCTTTGATAAGGTCTATGTAAACATAGGGGATGACTTTGATCCCAAAGCTGGACTATTTCGATGTCGTATCCCTGGAGCCTACTATTTCTCCTTCACTGTCGGAAAGTACCCCAAGAAAAATTTATCAGTCATGCTAATGAGAAACAAGAATGAAGTGCAGGCAATTGTATATGACGAACATCACCGTAAAGAGCGAAAAGTGGCTAGCCAAAGTGCCATGCTACAACTGGACTACGGTGATACTGTGTGGCTACGTTTACACGGGGATCCAAAGTATGCCCTGTATAGCAATGTGGGCCCCTATACAACTTTCAATGGGTACCTCATTTATCCAGACACCTCTAGCTACTTTCAGAATAGAATAGGATCTCCAGAACTAGGAAAAGAACCATCTCAGCCTCCCTCTCATGTCATTCAGCAGCTTTCCATCAACCAAAACCAAATCTCAGAAAGACTTCTGCTTTCTGATGAACCCGCCAGACCACAGGATCCTCGCTCTGCCTTTTCAGCTGCCCGTTCCGAAAGCCTCCTGGGATCGGATGAAAAGCAAACCCAGCATGAGCCCATCACATTTGACTCAGAGTTTGTGAACATTGGGAATGACTTCAATTTTTCAACTGGCATCTTTACCTGCCGTGTTCCTGGCGCCTACTATTTTTCATTCACCATTGGTAAAATGCCTTTCAAAACAATGTCAGTAAAGCTGATGAAGAACCACAATGAAGTTCAGGCCATGATCTATGACGACAACCACTCCAAAAGGAGGGAGATGCAGAGCCAGAGCATTATGCTCCCTCTGCAAGCTGGTGACATTGTCTGGCTCTACAGTCACCAGCATGATGGCTACGGTGCTTACAGCAATCATGGCAAATACATAACCTTCACCGGCTTCCTTGTCTATCCAGAGACTAAGACAAAATTCTCTTCAGATTCCAACATTTCTCCAGGGTCAAATCTCTAAATGTGCATATTACAACATAAGCATAAGAGTATTCCAGATGCAGCAGTCTCTTGTGCAAGTCCTGGACAAATACCGCTCTTCATATGAGAAGATACAAGCATGCTATTACATGTCCAGTGTATTCCTTATGGACACCTTCCTTGTGTTTTCTGCCTGCAGAGCCATTGTTGTTTCTCTCATTCATCCCTAGAATGACATTCACAAGTTGGTGTGTTTTGTTCATGATTACTGTTAGACATAAGACTAAAGCATGAGTCAATTTGGGGAGTAAAGGAATAAGGGGAGATAAATGAAATATGCAAAAATGGACATTTGAAAAATGCTGAAAAGGGTTATATGGTAAAAGGCTCCCTCTGCAGAACGTTTGAGAAGTGATAACATTCTGTGTAATTGTTGGCAAACATCACAAGAGAGGGACAGATATAATGGGACATCAAATAAAACCTGAAACTAAAAGGATTGTGTGTATTTGTACATTTGATGTTGCGATATTCAAACCTTTCCATTCATGAAAAAGAATCCCAAGCTTTAAATGTGTAGTATGTTTGTAGTGTATCTCCAATAATTGAAGAATCATTTGATGTTTGAGAAATTAAAAAAGTACTGGATATTTTAAACAAATTTGAGTACTGTCAAATCCTTGTCAAACCTATTTCAGGGAATCTAATTTTATCCACAAAGCTATTTATCATTTAGTATTGAAAGGAAATACTATCTTGTAGGCTTCTGTAAGTAATCTTCTCCATATAATGCAGAAACACAGCAGACCCAAAACAGTTTAAAAAAAAATATCCAAGAAATAACTCCTTAACTAGATCAGTGATTAAAACTGATTCTACCTGATAAATCAACTATGGATATTTTTAACTGATTGATCTATCAGCTAAAGTACCTCACTTGTGGGTTAGCATATTGGATTATTACAAAAGCAGAGAATTTATGCCTCCAAAGGAAATTATAAACACATTTTATATGACTGTTTACGACGGCAGAAGTACAACAGCTGTAACAAATGAAAGCAATCGGTTTGTTGAGTTCTTCTATGGTACTTTCCTTGATTACTATATTTTTAAAAAGTTAAAAGATAAGTTAGGCATTTAGTTGCTAGAGCATTTCTACATTTTATTTTGCCCACAAAGAAATTGTTGTGGGGGAATTGGAGACTCCAGGCATAAGCATCTGTTCCAACCAGTTTTGGATGCTAAATTGTCTAATTGTGCTATTGAGCAATCAAGTTAAGGTGGCAATATAAAATATTTCTTAGTTATCACCATATAGTCATGAGCTTGTACATTTATATTTTAAAATATCATGTAGCCTTCCAGTTTCCAAGGTGAACATATATAATGTCCTCATCTTATTTAATGTATATGTAAAACTTGTTATTTATAATTTACAAATAGGATATTCAGCATTTTAAATTGCCTGATGAAACACCTCCCAACTCTTTCCTTAAAATGTTTTGGGTACTCCCTGTTCCCTTTTTATGCAGGTCCTGTGTTTTAGTGGTAGTTTTCCGCCATTGCAACAATATAACAGAAAGAAAATGAAGAAATGTTGTTGCTTAAGCACTGCTTTCTCAAAATTATCCTGCTAAATAGGTAATTACTCTTATAATGACAAGATCTTACTTTTAACATGCATCTGCTTTCTTATCATTTATGCTACATGAGAAGATAATTTGAGTTCTCTAACAGCAATTAGCATGGGGAAACATATAGTCCTATTTTCACTGAAACCTAATCCCAGCCAACAGCAAAGGCCTCTCCATTGAGAAAAGTAATCTCTGAATGGGTCACCCTAGAGAGAGTGTCCAAGCTCCATGGTCCGCCTTCTCTAACTTGGCGTTCTCCATATGTGTCAGGACTACAAATCCCAGAATTTTTTGTCAGACTAGTCATGACTGGGTGTTATAAATTCTAGTATATCTTAAGGTCATTGGGAAAGGCTCTCCTAAATCAGATTACAGTAAAAAACAAAGGACTGTCTACTGAAGTTGGGAAAACAAAGCAGGAAGATTGCTACTTTGGTCCATGCAGAGTCTCAGATAATGTTACAGACATCACAGAAATGCAGCTGTATTTCTGTATTTTAGTGTGCATATTATGGGGTGAAAGATGACTTAAGTTTTGCCCTTGACGTAGGAAAATCAGTTTCCTTGAATCATGACGAAGCTGGGCTGATAGAATTTCTTCAATGCGTTAACATAGGCAGGCATTTCCTGCCAAGACCTGGGGGCTAAATGTTGAGCAGAAGCAGTCAGTTCCTCAGAACAGAATTGTTTGCAGAGCTCCCGGAGGATTTCATTGACCAGCTGAGAGAAAAGGTTGATCCACAGATTTTTATCTAGGCCTTGGACAATACGAATCTGGTAAGCAGTAAAGACAGTAGTGAAAAGAAGCTGCTCAAATTCCTCTGGAGGGATTGGGGTGTCTGACTGAGAGAAGTGATCCAGGTATTCTTCGATTCCTGAGGGATTTTTGGGAACTTTATGCTGAAAGATCCAGAGTAAGTGCTTTGCAGGACGTAGCGTGGCCAATTCTTCATCTTTTATCCTGATGGTCTCATTTGCCGTAATTTCAATTCCTCCCCAAAGTAACTGAAAAAAAGGAAGTATGAAGGAGTAGCAGACACTTTTTCCAAGTCTCCAAATGTGGGCTTGGATTATATTCAGTGCTGAACAATGATCTAACTCAGTGTTTCTCAACCTTGGCTACTTGAAGATGTCTGGACTTCAACTCCCAGAATTCCCCAGCCAGCGAATGCTGGCTGGGGAATTCTGGGAGTTGAAGTCCAGACATCTTCAAGTTGCCAAGGTTGAGAAACACTGATCTAACTTAACAGCCTGCATTCAGATATCACACTGAACAAAACCATGCCAAGGGAAGCTCATTGTTCTGAAGCATGAAAACTGCTAACAGGATTAGGCAATGCTGAAACCAATGTGGTCAAAGCTGAATACTTATTTGGCTATTCAATATTTTAAATGCATCTGCAAAATATTCCTTATGTATCAGATCCCATCATTTACAGTAATGATCAAAATATAAAATAATAATGGGAATGACAGGGAGATAGATAGACAGACTAATAAATAAAAATTATTTTTTTAAAAAAGGCTATGAAAAGACCAACATTTGGGAGGCATCATCTATCCCTTCAGATTCTTCCCTTACAGAAGCAATCTAAAGTGCAGAATTAACTCCAGGATGCCATCTCGTGGATCTTTGCTAAAAGCTTGCCACAGATCCCAGCCATAAGTTAATTTCACCAGTCCTTGAGCTGGCAGAACAAGTTAACGAAAGAAATGGGTAGGATTTTCTTACCTTTGTTTCCCTTCATACTAGGCATTACCTGCTGGCAGCAAAAGCAAGCACTGGCCACTGTCCTTAAGATGGAATGAGGGGAGGCGGGGGAACGTATTGTGATGCTTTGAATGAGGGGTGGGGTGGACAGGTTTTAGCCACCTACCATCCTATCTTAACAACTCAAAAATCTGAGATCTGCCAATTGCACTATTTATGAATTTGGCTCTATAATGTGATGTGAAGCAGGAAAGACCTCTCCCTATGTTTTGGCAGTTATCCCATCTGAAAATTAAGTGCCTTAATTAAAATAACAATTAACTTGAGATCCCTAGCTGTACGAAGCTTCAATAAGCCCAGTGCTCTGAAACAAAATGATTTCTGTTAAAAAGAACAACCTTATCACATTCTGCAGAACTAGAAAAACGAGGAAGAATCCTTTGAATAGTAATATGAATTTGATAATCCAGTGAGAGCAGCATATCATTTGGAGGCAAAAATCCACAAACACTGAATAGGGAATTAATAAGGAGGTCCCACAAGCAACTAGAATATTCCCACATTAGACAACTGTACTGGATTTCCTCGTTTTTCTTGTAAAGAGATGGATTTTGCTTATGTTACCTCTAATATGATCTCAGCGTTCCCTTGAGTATCTTTATCTGTATGGTTTTTAAGGTGAAATTGCTCATCTAGAAAATAGGAATAAAAATACATTTTGATTACAGGGATTAAGAAATAATATCCTTTGACCAATTTCCTTCACATCTGCTGTGTTTTCTGATTTGCTTTTATTGTTTGAGTATTTAAATGAAACAAAGTGAGATAAGCTCAAATAAAAAGTTAAAGCAATGCTATACTATAATTCACCAAGGTTCCAAATCACACCTATTCACAGCTAGATACCTAATGGGAACGTACAAAGTAAAAGAAGTATTAGCACTTAAGTTGTGAATGACATCACAAAAGTATGGAAGCTTCATTGGATGGCTGTTGCTTTATCTGATGCTTTGATGCAATCATTACAATCCTCAGAGCACCAGGATTGTCTGGTTTAAGCAAAATATAGATAAGATGATTGGAATCTGAACAGCTCGACAAAGGCAAAGGCTTGGAATTATCCCCACTGTCCTGTCCATCACTAGGATAGACATATATTTTTTTAGACAACATTGTCTCTATGAATCCCCCACTCACATCACAATGGTCAATAGTTACTTTAGAAATAGTTTAACGTGCAGAGTTAACTACACAACTGCTGATAGAGCAAAATTATTTATCACGTTCTCTTTGGAAGCTACTAAAGGTAGTTCCCCTTGCACATATGTGCTAGTCATTCCCGACTCTAGGGGGCGGTGCTCATATCCATTTCAAAGCTGAAGAGCTAGCGCTGTCTGAAGATGTCTCCGTGGTCATGTGGCCGGCATGACTAAACACCAAAGGCACACGGAACGCTGTTACCTTCCCACCAAAGGTGGTTCCTATTTTTCTACTTGCATTTTTACGTGCTTTTGAACTGCTAGATTGGCAAAAGCTGGGACAAGTAATGGGAGCTCACTCCGTTACACGATGCTAGAGATTTGAACTGCCAAACCGCTGACCTTTCTGATAGAGAAGCTCAGCTAAGTATTTCTTTGCCTCTAAGAGCCAAATAACATTAAAGTTCCTGAAATTCAAAATGACTAATTTTTTTTGAACTGCTAGATTGGCAAAAGCTGGGACAAGTAATGGGAGCTCACTCCGTTACACGATGCTAGAGATTTGAACTGCCGAACCGCTGACCTTTCTGATAGACAAGCTCAGCTAAGTATTTCTTTGCCTCTAAGAGCCAAATAACATTAAAGTTCCTGAAATTCAAAATGACTAATTTTTAAAGTTTATTACATTGTCCTCTTCATCTGCCTCAGGTATAATTGTTTCATACTCCATAACCCATTTATAATGAAATCATACTCTGTAAAATCATTCAGCGTTCTTTATTTTTGAAAAGGAAGTGAATTGCAATTCAGATGTGATTTTAAACAGAGAGCAGCAGCCAAACAAAAACTATTAGAAGTTATAGATGGAGATAGATCATTCTAATTGTTTTTGTTTTATAATGTACACTGTCCAGAAACTTTAGTTGTGATAGGCAGCTGTAGGTAAATGTAAAGGTTCCCCTTGCACATATGTGCTAGTCGTTCCCAACTCTAGAGGGCAGTGCTCATCTCCATTTCAAAGCCAAAGAGCCAGCACTATCCAAAGACGTCTCCATGGTCATGTGGCTGGCATTACTAAACACCGAAGGAGCACAGAACGCTGTTACCTTCCCACCAAAGGTGGTCCCTATTTTTTCTATTTGCATTTTTACGTGCTTTCGAACTGCTAGATTGGCAGAAGCTGGGACAAGTAACAGGAGCTCACTCCATTATACAGCACTAGGGATTTACACCGCCACACTGCCGACAGTGCAGTGCAAATACTTAGAGCTGATCGACAAGCTCAGCATCCTAGCCACTGAGCCACCGTGTCCCGGCTATAGAAATCAGATAAATAAATAAATATCCCCAGTTTATAAGAAATTTTTCTTTCAAGGAAAAATCTATCCATGTTTACTCTAGATCTTAAACAGGAAAAGAAATTTAATAACTTAAACAGGAAAATAAATGCCACTAAGATCTAAGTTTATACGTGAAAAATATTTGAGCTTTTGTTCTGCTTAAAGTCAAAGGGCTGCATTTTAATTTAGTCTCACACTTTCAGGCATTTACAGTATAGCTGCTTAAAAAGCAGCAAAACCATGAATGCAGATTCTCCTGACATCCTTTCATAAAATCTGCATGCTCTGGAACCCTTTATCAGTTGAATTTGTTCCACATACAGTAAAAGCCTGGCGGCTCTCCTGCAAGAAAAATAACCTTTGCAAAATATCTTTGCATTTGTTTCAGTCTATTAAGATTGCTTAGGGTTATATGGCAGGAATCAACCATTTCCTACACAACTGCACATAATGGGAAGCTTTCAGGCATATGTTTTAACCCTCCAGTAGCAGGAATGCAGGATTCTCTGCCCTTGCCCTGTCCCATCTATACAAGTTATCCCAAAGGTATTTTTCCAGAAGACAGCTGGACTTTCTTGGGGGTTTTTTCTTTCAAAATGTTTCGTTTCTCATCCATGAAGCTTCTTCAGTTCCAAATTAATTTAATTAATTAAACTAATTAATTTAGTGCTGGCAGAGGAGGCATGCTGCGGGCCTGATTCGATTTCGGCTAGTGGGGCCCAGAAGAGCCTTCTCTGCCATTGGCGCCTGCCCTTCGGAACATCTTGCCTCCTTGAGTGAGGTCAGCTCCAATCCTCCTAACCTTTCGAAAGAGGTTAAAGATTTGGCTTTGCCAGTTGGCTTGGAGCTCCAATGAAGGGGTTTCACACTGGGGGTGGTTGATAGATTAATAACAGACCCCCCTCTTTTATCCTTCCCCCTCCATCCCCATGTTTTAATTGGGGTTCAGTATTTGGAACTTTACAGTATTTTATTTATATCATTCGGCTTTTGTATAGTTTTTCTCTTTTAATTTTGTAAGCAGCTCAGAATTACCGTTTGGTAAGATGGGCGGCCAATAAATTTTATAAAGAAATAAATAAACAAATAACCTACCTGTTTGGCTCTGGGATCCAGCAATCACAAACAGAAGCAGAACTGCCCAGACAGAAAGTCCGAAGTGTAGCCGGAGTCTTTGAGCCATGTCGAGAAAAATCCTTGTCCCTTCTGCGGCCACACGCTTTGGGTGAAGATAATTCTGTTTACTGGAAATTCTTTCCTCCCTTTTCAATCCCAGAGGCCACTGCTGGAATAGTTTCTTTGCTCCAGTTCCAGTGCTGGGAAGAGTTTGCAGTTGACTTCTGTTCCTAAAAGGTAGTTTCCATCACAGTGCAAATACTTAGAGCTCCCTGCCAACACCAGTCCCATTCATTTCCCACTTGGAGCACCAGGCTGTTCCTTATTTTATTTATGGCATTTCATTTTAAGTTTCTGGTGTGGGTTGTTTTTTTTTTAATGGAAAGGACACTAGGTTTTTTTTTTTTTTTTTTTTTGCTTTTAAAGCAAAGTGCATGCTTTAGAAACGAAAAGTTTGTATTAAATATTTAAAACAGTCAAGAGTCATAACAAGCTCATTTTCAAAAGCCAAAGATGCTTCTTCCTTCAAGACAGCTTGCATTGCTGTGCTTAAACCATTACTGTTAACATTTGCTTTCCAGCAGTTTAACAGAAGACCAATCCTTACATACCATGGGAGGGTGGATCTGGCAAATCCCTCTGCTTTGCAGCATCCAGCACACATATTTCACTGGAAAGACAAGTCACTTCTCCTCTCCAAATCTACAGCAGTGTTCCTAGAGAAGGAAACTTGGTCACATAACACACCCCTCCCCACCATCTTCTAACATCAGCCGGACTACTGCCACACATGTAAGAAACTGGATATTCTTTCTGAGTAGATCCTATATATTCAGGAAACATCTGGGATAGCAGTTGGTTTTTTTTAAAAAAAAATTCAGCACAACAGGATCACGAGACATTTTGAAGCCTTGCATTTCTGCAGCTGGAGTGACTGAAAGGATGAAAGGTATGTACTAAGACAGTGATGGTAAATCTGTGACACACATGTCAAAGGTGACACGCCATGATGTTTTGGTTGACATGCCAGTGTTCACCAACATTCAACAACTATTCTCAAAAGCACGTCCAGTTTTTGTGTGATTTTCGGAGGCTGAGGATGCCATGCAAGAATGCCGTTGCACAGTCTGTGAAGTCTCCAAACATCACACAAATGTGGTGCATCTTCATCTTCATCATCATTCTAGCCATTGTCTATTCACTGCAGGATGAAGGCCTCTTCCGCATATTTCCAAGCAATAGAGTATTGAGCTTTCTTTTGCCAATTGGGCCCACAATATTGGCTGATGTTGTCGATCCATCTTGTTTTAGGTCTCTTATGGATGCTTTTTTAATCAAGTGGCAATGGAAATGGGCTGGTCACATAGCAAGAGCAACTGATGGCAGGCGGACTAAGGCAGTTATAGAATGGATTCCACTGGATAAAAAGTGGGCCATACTTTTATTTATTTATTAAATTAAAAACATATTTATTAAACATATATGCTATTCATCATCCCTATAAGGCAATTCTTGGCTATTTGCCTACCATATTTTTCAGAGTATAAGACACACACAGGAGTGTGAAAATCTAGGTGCGTCTTTTACACCGAATACAGCATTTTTGGCCTACCAAAATCCTGTGCCCTTTGCAAAAATGGATGTGCACAGGGTTTGGGGGGCTTGCAACATGCTCCTGGGGGCTGGGGAGGGCAAAAGCGAGCAAAAAATGGGCCATTTTTGCTCATGTTTGCCCCCCCTGCAGCCCCCAGGAGCACCCTATAAACCTCCCAAAGCTCTGCATGCCCCCCCTTTTTTTCAAAAAACAAGGCGTGCAGAGGGTTTGGAAGGCCTACAAAGTGTGAAAATGTTTTTTTATGTTGTTTTTTTTGGCAAAAAAATGCATCAGTTTTGGCTCATTTTAGCCCCTCCCCAGCCCCAGGAGCACTCTAGGAGCCTCCCAAAGCTCTGCACGCCCCCTCCTCCCCCCCCCAAAACAAGGCGTGCAGAGGGTTTGGAAGGCCTGCAGAGTGTGAAAACGTTTTTTTAAAAAATTACCTCTTCAAAACCATGGTGCCTCTTATACTCCGGTATGTCTTATAGTCTGAAAAATAACAGTATTTAATTTTGAATAATTTTCGGAGGTCGCAGAACTCTCTAAAACTGCTAAAACTGCTTCAAAGACAAAGGCCTCGCTTGACTGAAGTAGCCTCAGGTAGGCCTCAGAAGCCTGTCAACAAAAGAACACCGCCGCTTGAAAGGTAAACATCATATCCTGAGGCACACACTAACAAAACCAAGTTAGGTATTTTTCAAATCTGTGACACATTGAGGGCAAAAGATTTGCCATGACTGTACTAAGACTTGGTTGCCACAAGGTGGGCAGCATAGTCATCGCCCTTTCAATAGAAATGAGATGCATAAACAGAGACTCCAAGGTTGCTTGGGACTCTCAAAAGGTTTGGAATGACCTCCCCCAACTTCCAAAGTTGCTACCAAATGGCTTGACGGGGGAAATTATTAAATGTGTTATATAAAACAATCATATTAACATTCCAAAGGTGGTTTTTCAAGAGGCATCTGGATTTTCTGGTTTTTCTTTGAAGACGTTTTGCTTCTCATCCAAGAAGCTTCTTCAGTTCTGACTGGATGGTGGGCAATGGAAAGATTTATATTCCTTGCAGACAGCTGGTCATTTGCAGTCTTTTAGAGGGTCATTGAGGCGACTTGGAGGTTCATCTGTGTCCTCAGGATCATCTGGATAATGCAAATGGGTGTGAAGCCTTGGAACTGTTTAAAGGACTGTGTTGTAAACTGGAGATAGATGATGTTGTATCCCTCCCCCTCTATTGAGAGAGGGCTGTTCAATTTTCTCTCAACAGAGTGGGAGGGATATGATGACAAAAATGGGATTTGTGAAAAAATACACATCTAATGCATGTATTCTCCAGCCTGAGGTGTACCTGAGAAACTCTGTGGATGAAATGTCTGCTCATATCTATTGTATAGATCAGTGGTCCCCAACCTTTGCAGCTTGGCGGCCCAGCAGAAGGGGGAAGAGGGCTGTGTGAGCAGCGGACAGGCGGACACTCAGCTCAACTTGTGTGAGCAGTGGGTCGCCACGCATGCAGTTCAACTTACGGAAGTCCAGTTCAGCTCGCACAAGATGCTCACGCATACGGGGCCCAGTTGCAAATAAGCCACAGCCCTGGGATAGGGGACCTTTGGTATAGATTGTTCACATGGTAATAATTTTGGCTCATTATTTAATTCCTCTTTATTCATCCCTGGTATTCTGAAAGAAGGCACAAATTACTTTATTAAAAATGATATACTGCCATATCTTTATCTTTAGTGCTTTCACCACTGATGAGAATAGTAGGAAGGAAAATCTGCTTCACCTACAAAATTGCAAACATACTGCAAAAAGTTCAAGTGTTCTCCTTCTCCAACCACAATCACTCCATATATATTCAATTATATCCACTGTTGCTCAAGACAGTAGGAATTAAGGGAGCCACATAACTTTCTTCTACCACATCTGGAAACCAAAATGATGGTGTGGCTGTTTCCCATCATCTACAAAAGGGGAAAGAGATTGAGGAAGATTCATGCACCCAGTCTCTTAGAAACAAAGCTTACAGTATTTGTGATTGATTATCTCCACATCCAATCACCTTAAGTTGCTTCACTTTTAGCTCTGAAATCGGCATGACTTCTGTTGTTTCTAGAAATTTCCCATGCAGCTGCAGATTTCTAACATTTAATGTGCATTAAATAATAATGTAACTTAAAACATCTGCCTTCTAGACGCTGTTCTGGGCTCTAAATCCCAGTGGGAAGGAACTCTTTTAATTATTTGAGGTCAAGTTAAATATTTTGCTTGCAAAACTTTTCAGCTTCCAGTTCATTCTCCACAACTTTATCATAACATCCTTCTTTAAGTGTAACTTTCTATACTCACTATACTCAAAATAACTTATCAGAATGTTTTGAATTGGATGTGTTCCAAATAAACAAAACTTGAAATACTCTCTCATGTGTTCCATGTGGAAGAAAATTTGAAACATTTCAAGTGTGTGTGGAACAGATAGAATGAAGAAAGCAAACCAGCTGTTCTGTTGTTTTTCAATCCAAATCTATATAGTAAAATCAAGACTTTGCCATCTTGATTACAGAATCAATAGAATTTTATGCAGAATTTTTTTCTATACAGAAAAAAATGTGAAAGAGATGATTATTATTTTTTAAATGAATTTTTTTACATTTTCATAGGAGACAATTGAAGCAAAGCTTTAAACACACATTTTCCAGGCTGTTTGCATTCACAGAAATTCAGCAAAGAACTGTACGTGGAATTATTCACTTGAACAGAGCCCATGGACAGCAGCAAACAGAAAAAAACTTATTTAACTATTGGCTTCAAGCTGTTTTTCTCTTCCCAGTGCGGAATTATAGACACAATTCTGTACTTAACAATCTGGCACCAATACTCAACAAGCAGACAAAAGAATAATATTTTAGCACATCAACAAGATCAGGTATTCATTGCATTTTGCAAGTTACAAGCTAAACACTAGAATAGCATCATTAGCAACATTCATGCCCAGCACAGTCCATTGCACACATCAATCACAAGTTGTAATAGCTGGCTGGCAGCTAAGATCAGTTTTAAATAGTAATTGTTTTGCAGTGGTCATCCAAAATTGCAGATGTAACTCCTTACTTGCGTCAGGCAAGCGATTAGAACCTAGCAAGCATCTGTCTTTAAGCATATACGGTAGTTAAATAAGCAGTTATTTTTCCCATTCACTCTTCTCATTCTATTCTTTGCCAACAGCAGTCTACATGCAACTAGCTTCTCTTGTTTTTCTGACTTTGCTGAGAAGGAAAACTAAGATCCAAGCTGATTGCGATTTACAAAACCACAGGATTAAAGGTTCTCCTCGAAACAGCCCCATTTTTACCTCAAGCTAAGATCAGAAGCAGCATGTTTCGTTCCAAGTATAAGGTAAATGCTGTCAAACCATGAAATTCTGTTCCCAATTTGAAGCAACCATTTCAAGCTTGGAATCTCTTGCACATTTTAAAAAGCATGTATGAGCTGGCAGATGGTGAGCATCTCACTCATGACTTCCCATATTCCTCAGTAATAGACACTGAAACCCCAGGAAGGCTATTCTGATTAATGTTCCAAGTAATGGTGGCTGCATGATTACAGCTATAATTCAGAATGACACACATTCCCTTCTATGTTATAGGTTCCCACCTGACAGCTTTTTATCAAAAGTGTGAAAACATAAATCAAAATGGAGCGACAATGAATGGTTACAAAGCCTTGAAGATCTTCTCACCCATTCTTTGCCTGGAGGCTTTTTTGCTGTCTCAAAGAGAAGCTCAGCTCACCACTTGTTATATGTTCATTTTCCTTTAACCCCTTTCATTGTCTATCCCCTTCTTTATTCCTCAACACTCACCACCACCAGCTGAAACCCCTCAGGCTCTTCCACAGAGCCAATGACTGATAGGTTGACTTAGCAATAGCAATAGCCAACAGCACTCAGACTCATGTACTGCTTCACTGTGCTTTACAGCCCTCTCTAAGTGGTTTACAGATACAGGTCTCAACAATCTGGGTCCTCATTTCACCAACCTTGGAAGGATGGAAGGCTGAGTCAACCTTGAGCCAGTCAGAATTGAACTCCTCGCAGTTGGCAGAATTAGCCTGCAATACTGCATTCAAACTCCTGCGCCACCACGCAATTAGCAACTAACTCAATTCACTTTATAGATAACATTTTCTTTCATTTCACAACCAATCAGAAAGCTCAATTTCTCCCATACATGACATAAGCAGAAACTTCACACTGAGTTTTAATTCTTTTTATTATATATAAATACGTAATTCGGCAGAGGGGTGGCAAATGTACCCGTCCCCCCTTCTCACTGTTGTTTCCCATCTCCTTTCTTCTCTCCTGGTTCTATCTTCAAGGTTTGGGGAGCCTGGCGATAGGCAGGGAAAGCCTCCCAAGGACTGTTCAGATCGAATTTGCGGAACTCCTGAGACAATTCCAGTGGCTCTGCGACCACTCGCTTCACCTCATCATCATACCTGACCTAATAATGGAGAAATAACGTTAAAATGAAAGGAGGGCTAGACTATCAAAGGTGGCTATAAGAGGCATTTTGATTTTTTGCAAGTCATTTTTCCCCTTGATATATACAAGTGGATTGTTATTCAATACTAAAATGTCATCTTTGCCAATAAAATCTCCCTTGTCGCTATCTTTTTGGGATGCTACTCTTCATGTTCATGCCCGGTCCTCGGCTTCACATCCCCACCAATGAATGAATTCTCATTTGTAGGCTCAATCTAGAAGTGGAGTATGACTAGCATTTGTGGAAGCCCATAGCAGATCTGGCTGTTTGTTCTGAAACTATTTCCTAATTGGCAAACCGCAACTGTATACTTTCAGTAGCTACCAGCTACCAGATAACAATGACAGAAGAAGACTTATCATCCCCTTTGTATATCTATGAGCTTCCTGAATGTATCTGGGTGGCCTCTGCAATGCAGGACCAGATGGGCTCTGCTTTGCTTATGTTTGTTATTATGAGGTATTGTAGAGGAGACCAGCAGGTCAGTGCACTGTTCAGGAAGATGAAGGAAGCTGGTTTGCTCAAAGCTGCTTTGGGAAATTATTTCATCCTTGCATTTTAAACCCTAAATTTGCCTGCAAAATATTAGTTATGCGGGTGACGACAGATTCTCTATATGGGGATGGCCATTTTCTCCTCAGATCCAGTTTGCTGGTTCTGCTTTCGAATGGAGAATCGGTGAGGGAAGAGGGAATCTCTGGTGGTGCAAATATTGTTGCTGCCATTCAGCCGCCTCCAACCCAGATGGACAGTGAGGGATGACAGTTTTCCCACTCCTGAATTAGCCCGTTCTTACTTGCTCTCCTGTCTACCTCACAACAGAATTCCATGGGAAGCCCAGTTTTTTATTCTTCAGAATTAAAAAAGTCACATTATGGATGTTGTGAAATGACTTCGTACATCATTATCTTATTCATACCTCCACATATCCAGAAAGGGGAAAATCTTTCCTGAAAGGATGGCCTTCAAAACCATAATCTGTAAGGATTCGCCTCAGATCTGGATGGTTGGCAAAGAATACTCCAAACATATCCCACACCTAGAAAAACAGAAATCAGGTAAGTGAACAGCTCAGTATGTTGACTTTACAAACGCTAGTCTGATTTCTCTGATTTGGATTATGATTTCCCAAACATGAAATATTAGCTATTAATTGCTAGGAATGTAGGCAGCTGATAGAAACAACTGGAACTTAAATTAACAAATGCTTGAGATTTACAAAAGTACCAGTTGTTTTATTTATTTATTAAATTTATATAGCTGTCCCATCTCACCAGAAGTTACTCTGAGCAGCATCCAACAGAACCACTGATTCACCATTTGTCGAAGTAAATCATCAGGGGTGAGCACAAAATGGGGAAAACATTTTGTTTGGAAACTGGAACAAACTAGATCATCCAGTTTGGCAAAAATAATATTCCAGAAAATACATTACCTGTTATAGGTTTCAGATGAAACAAAATCTAGATGGCTTGCATGGGCCACGGCTGGTGGGTGCCACTCTGCAACTCCTGACACAGTATATTCCACTCACCTGTCTCACTCACTCCCATCTTCCCAGCAGCTTGTATGTCTTCCTTGCCCTCAATTGATGCTGCCAGGATCCCAGCATGGTGTGCCCTACCAGCCTCCTTTCCCATTTTCCATCAGAAGACACTGATGTCCTTCATTTTTCCCTCTTATGCTAATATTTCTGCCTGGAACAGAGTACCCCCATTTCATTCCATTTGTATAAATAGGCCACCCCAAACCAGCTATTCCATGTACCACATTGTTTGCCCATGGAACAATTTGTGCATTTCATTATAGAAAGCCCGGTTAGTATAGTAGTAAAGATGCTGGCCTAAAAAAAAGGCACGAAAGCCTTTGAACTAGGACAATCCACCTTATAGCACTGTGGGGAAAATAGGAAGCCGGATTATAAAGAACTGCCTTAAATTCACTGCCTTAAGTTATATATAAAATAAGGTGTGTGTGGGGGGGGGGGGAAATATACTAATCCATTTAAATCACCCTGTTAGCAATATTAGCAAAATAGTGTGCAAACAATGAAAGCAAAAATAGTTCTGCTTTCAACAAAGTATCTGTAAAATGGAAAGATGACATCTCCAATATAAAATTTGGTAATTTACAAGCAG
This sequence comes from Thamnophis sirtalis, assembly GCF_051295495.1. Lineage (NCBI taxonomy): Eukaryota > Metazoa > Chordata > Lepidosauria > Squamata > Natricidae > Thamnophis > Thamnophis sirtalis. The sequence goes on along the minus strand of NW_028261381.1, from coordinate 106,562,973 downwards.
AATCTCTATTAGCAAAGAACCAAGCCTAAATACAAATGACAGCTAACTTTATTTGTTGAGCAGCAACTGGATCAACTTGATGAAAATCGAAATTCAAAATGGATCTGTATTTCATTAAAAGGAATTATTCCATGCTGATATATTAAAGAATTCTAAAAGTTAGTTGTATATATAAAAAGCGGGCCATTTCAAAATGGTAGTGCTAGTCGTAACTTATAAAGCCCTTCATGGTATTGGACCTGGGTACTTGAGAGACTGCCTGCTGCCAATTACCTCCCAAAGACCCGTTAGATCTCACAGGGTCAGCCTCCTCCGGGTTCCGTCCACCAGCCAATGCCATCTGGCTACTAGCCGAGGGAGGGCCTTCTCTGTAGCAGCTCCGGCCCTTTGGAATGAACTCCCTGCAGAAATCCGGACCCTCACCTCTCTCCAGGCCTTCCGGAAAGCCGTCAAAACCTGGCTGTGCCGGCAGGCCTGGGGTTGATGAGTTCCCCTCCCCTCTCGACTGGTATGGCTGTGTGATTTTTGTGTATTTTAATTATGTGTACTGTGTTTATGTTCCCATTCCCCCCTGAGTTGTTCGCCGCCCTGAGTCCCTCCTGGAGAAGGGCGGCATACAAATAAACCAAATACAAATACAAATACAAAAGATCAGGTTCAAACTGAAGGGAAATATTTGAAAATGAATGGAATCTAAGTGTGATTTAAAACATGTTTATTCTCCTTTTTCCTAATCCCTAAGTATACTAAACACAGTTTTGGAAAAGATGCATTATATATAAACACTATTATCTATTCTTGTCACGTTTCCCTGTATATCATGACAATTTCTTGATCCCTAAACCCATAAACACAAATCCTGCACATCTGGAAAGATTTAAATTAGAGTAATCAAATATGTCCCATCACAACTTATCTTGGCATGCCATTCACCTATGATGCTATACTTTCCTTTTGCAACACTAACAGAAATTGGCTCTGTAATATGAAAAAAATGATGCTTATTTGAATTACCCAGTTTGGTTTTGGCTCGAGTCAACATAAAACTCTTTTTTTTTCATTTGGTATAGCCCAAATGTTACCATTAAGATAACATTTGTTCATCAAAAGAGACAGAAAAACGATTTGGACAACCAAAATTCTCCTCTGTATTTATATGTAGATTTTGGATTGCATTTCTAATATATAATCAGCATCATTGAGAAGGTATTCCACAGTACAGAAGCACTAGTACATTCCTTGAAATAAGAATATTAGCATGTGTGGGGGAAAAAGGAAGGAATGAACATTTATCACTTTCTAAAAGATTTACCAGTAATCTAGACTGCAAGTGTCAGAATGGCTGACCTGCAAATAAGGAATAATATCACCGAAGTCATAATGCCAGCACTATTGGGACTTTAAGCAATGTTGGTATCAGAAGCTCAACTACTGTAAGCTGTTCAAAGTTCCTGTGAATGAGTTGGGCAACAATATAAATTTTCTTGAATAAATGAATGAATGAATATTTTCAAATGTGTTAATAAACGGCAATGGGAAAGAAGACAATTCCTTACTAGATTCCCAGGATTATCATCCCTAATGCTTACCTCTCTTTCATACCAATTTGCCCCTTCAAACAATGGTGTTATAGAGTCAATCGGTGTCAATTCATCAGTATATGTTTTCACACGAATTCGGGAATTATAGTGTAGAGATAAGAAATTGTAGACAATCTATGACAAAGAATTGAAATGATGGATTAAAAGATGCTTGCTCAGCAAACTCATGAATCGACAAAATCAAAATTGGAATGACAAGGTGCGGGGGGGGGGAGGCCAAGGGTAAAGGGATAAATCTCAACAGGGATAATATCTGTGCAAATAAGTCAAGTGCAGATCAATATTAAATTATTTTTCAGAGACATTTAACAGACACTCTTAAATTGAACAGTGCTCCACCTGTAAAATCATTATGAGTTGTTTTAAATTATCCTCCAAACCTGGAGTAAGGCTTCACAAAGGTCCAGGCTTTAGTTCACACAGAAAACTCATAAAAGATAAGATCAAAAACGTTTGAATCTAGAAGTATATAGGAAACCCTAGATAGCTATACGGACACACCCATGGAGTAACAGACAAACATATCCATTCGCATGCACACGTGGAAACACAAGGATCAAATTCTGCCCTGATTCCTCTGCGAGCAAATCAACCTTGGCTGATCTTTTCTTTTTTTTTTTTGAACTTTTTTATTTTTATTTTTTCTTTAAAAAAAAACACAAATATGTCATCATTTGTCAATCATTAAGACATTGAAGTACAATTATTTTTTTTGTTGTGTGTACCCCTCCCTCCCTCCACCCCCCACCCCCCTTCCTCCTTCCCCCCCCCCCGACTTCCCAGAACCCGTACCCGGTATGGATTTTTAACTAACACAGTCTAAAATCTATTGAGAAAAAAGAAATAAAGAAATTAATGACATTCTAGATTGACCTTAGCTTCTTCTTACTGAACTGACTTTTAACAGTTTAAATAATTTCTGATCTTAAGCATAGGCTAACTGGAATTTCTTAGTCCCGTATTTATTTTGTATATAGTCAATCCATTTTTTCCAGTCTCGTTTATATCTCTCATTTGAATGATCTTTGAGATATGCCGATATTTTAGCCATTTCAGCTAAGTTTGTTACTTTCAATGTCCATTCTTGGATTGTAGGCAAGTCTTCCTTCTTCCAATATTGTGCCACCAACAGTCTTGCTGCAGTTATCAGGTGCAGAATCAAATTGGTCTCTACCACTGTAAAGTCAGTACATATACCTAGTAAAAATAACTGAGGACTAAACTTTATCCTTCTTTTAAAAACATTTTGCATGACCCACCATATTTTTATCCAAAATGCCTTAACCTTTTGGCAGGTCCACCATATATGATAGTATGTAGCATCGAGAGAACCACACCTCCAACATTTAGGCTGTACATTCGGATACATAGAAGCCAACTTTTTAGGATCTAAATGCCATCTATAGAACATCTTGTAAAAATTTTCTCTCAGATTTTGAGCTTGTGTAAATTTCACATTTCTTACCCAAATTCTTTCCCATGTATCCAACATTATTGGTTCCTCAATATTTTGAGCCCATTTTATCATACAATCTTTAACTAATTCTGTTTCCGAATCCATCTGTATTAATACATTATATATCCTCTTTATATGCATTAAGCTTTGATCTCTTATTTGTTTAAACAGATTATCCTCAACTTGAATAAAACCAATTTTTTGATCTATTTTCCACCTAGCCTGTAATTGCCCATACTGGAACCATGTTTGAACTACCTTCTCCTCTTTTAATACCTCTAAAGATTTTAATTGTAATACCCCCCTTTCCGAGGTAAGAAGCTGTCTGTAGGTAATTCTGTCCTGTTTTTGTGCTGTATTCATATTTTCAATTGCGTGTCTAGGAATTGCCCACATGGGTATCTTGTCATTTAATTTATATTGGTATTTCTTCCAGACCCGCAATAAAGCATTTCTTAAAATATGACTTTTAAAGTTCTTATCCAATTTTTTGTTGAATAACAGGTAAGCATGCCAACCAAATAGCAGATCGTGTCCCCCAATGTTCAATATTCTATCATTGGTTAAGTGAATCCAATCACTAATTACAGATAATGCCACTGCATCATAATATAGTTTTAAATTAGGTAGTTTCAATCCTCCTCTCTCACGTACATCTTGCATTATTTTCATCTTTACCCTCGGCTTCTTTCCTGCCCACACAAATTTGTTGATACCCTTCTGCCATTCTAAAAGGTTCGCATCTTTTTTTAGTATAGGTAACATTTGGAAGAGAAATAAAAATTTTGGTAGAATGTTCATTTTCACTGCCGCTATCCTACCCAGCAAAGATAGGTGCAATTTCTCCCATTTTTTCATCTCTGTCTGTATACTATGCCAAAGTGGTTCATAATTATGCTTATATAATTTCCCATTTGAAGTTAAAATGTTAACTCCAAGATATTTGACTTTTTTAACTACCTCACATCCTAGCATCGCTCCTAATTCTTCCTTTTGTTTAATATTCATATTTATAGCTAATATTTTGGTTTTTCCTAAGTTTATTTTAAAGCCCGACACTTGACCATATTGATTAATCATATTCATTAAAACCATACTAGATTCCTGCGGTTGTTCCAATATTATGACCAAATCATCCGCAAAAGCGCGGACTCTATATTCTTGCTGCCTAATCTTGATCCCTTTTAAACCATCCAAGCCCCGTATTTTATTCAACAATACTTCCAAAGTTATAATAAACAATAATGGGGACAAAGGACAGCCCTGTCTTGTACCTTTTCCAATTTGAAAAGAGTCTGTTAGACTTCCATTGACTATGATTTGTGCTGTTTGCTGTTGGTATATTGCTTTAATTGACTGTAAAAAATTATCTCCTATCTGCATTTTTTGCAGTATCTTCAACAGAAATTGCCAGTTAACTCGATCAAAGGCCTTCTCAGCATCCAAAAATATAAACGCAGCAGGAATCTGGTTGTTCTTTCCCAAATATTCTAATGCATTAATAATTAATCTAACATTACTTTTCATCTGTCTCCCTTGTATAAAACCTGTTTGGTCCGTATGTATCAATTGTTGAATGACCAACATTAACCTATTTGCTAATATTTTAGTAAAAATTTTATAATCTACATTCAGTAATGAAATAGGTCTATAATTTTTGGGTTGAGTAGTATCTTGATCTTCCTTGGGTATCAAAGATATAAACGCTGTCTTCCAAGATGGAGGAACTTTACCTTCCATTTGAATCATATTAAATAATTCTCTAAGAGGTTCTACCATTTCTAACTGTAAGTTTTTATAGTAAACCGCTGTCAAGCCATCTGTACCTGGTGCTTTCCCTGACTTTAATTGCTTAATTACCTGCAGGATTTCCCCCGAGGTTATTGGTTGATTCAATTTTTGCCTGTGTTCTTCTCTAACTGAAGGTATTTTCTCTTTGTCTAAATATTTGTCTATGTCTAAACCATTAATTTTATCCCCTTTATACAGTTCTGTAAAAAATTCCCAGAAAGCCTTTTGGATCTCTTCCTGTTGAAACACCTCCTTCCCTCTGTAAATCAGTTTAGATATATTTCGAGTTTTCCTTTTTTTCCTAATCTGATAAGCTAACCATCTGCCAGGTTTGTTTGCATTACAAAAAGTATTGTGTTTTGCATATAATAGATTAGTAGCCACCTGGTCAGAGATCAACATGTCAAATTGAGATTTTAATATGTTAATAGCTTCCTTAACCTTTGTATCGTCTGGGTTCATTGTTAACTCCAGCTCTTTTCTCTTAATTTCCTCTTCCAGTTCTGTTCGTTTTAACCCTTGCTTATTTCTATGTGTTTTATTTATATTCATCAAAACTCCTCTCATATACGCTTTGCTTGCGTCCCATACAAATTCCATAGATGTACCCTTATTCATATTCAAAACAAAATATTCAGATAGTAATTTTTTACAATCATTAATATACTTTTCATATCTAAATAAGTTTTCATTCAATCTCCAAGACCTTCTTGCCTGCACTACCCTTCCCAACTCCATCCAAACTGGGTTATGGTCCGAAAGGATCCTAGCTGCAATCTTTGTTTTCTTGACCCTAGAAAGCAAATCATTAGTGGTTAGAATAAAATCAATCCTTGAGAGGGATTGATGCCTGTCCGAGAAGAAAGTGAAGTCGCATTCCTCTGCATTTCTTTCTCGCCAAATATCTCTCAATTCAAAATCATCCATAATGTCAAAGAAAGATTTGGGTAACTTTGCTCGCATCTTGGTATTTAGGCGGGAAATCTTCTTATCTTTCTTAGTGTCTATCACTCCATTCCAGTCACCCAATAGTATACAGGAACTATAGTCCCATTGTACTAATTTAGCATGAAGATTTCTATAGAATCTATCTTGCTGTTGATTGGGAGCATAAATTCCCAAAAGTAATGTCTTTTTCCCTTCTAAGATTAAGTCTAAAGCAATATATCTTCCGAAGGGATCCGCTTCTATTAATTCAGCTTTCATGTCTTTTCTTAAGTATACAACTATACCATTCTTCTTTTCCATAGCAGAAGCTACAAAATGTTGACCAAGTTTTGAGTTGATCAAATATTTTTGATCAGTTGACTTGATATGAGTTTCTTGCAAACAAATTACATCGTTCTTAAACTGTTTGAGATAATGAAATATTTTCTTCCTCTTCTGTGGAGAGTTCAGTCCGTTAACATTCCATGTTAAAATCTTAGTTGTCATCTTTGGTTGGTTGAAGCATTTTTAGAGCTTCCTGCACGGCCTGTTTAACCTTAGGTCTAGCTCCTCCCATTGCTTCCAGATTTGTTGTTGTAGATCCTTGATCGATGGCCGATGATTGTTGATGCTGTTGCTTTTTAGCTTGTTTCTCCATACGTCTAGTAGTCATGCGGCTAGGTCTTGGTTCCATAGCACCTTGCACTTCTAGAGAAGAGAGATGCTCCATCTTGTCTGGTGGTTGTGTAGTTTGCTGTCTACCCTGTCCTTCTTGTGGTCTTTCTCTAGGTCCAGATGGTGCAGGGTGTCCGGCCTTCAATATATTATAATAAAAATCTCGGGCTTTCCATACAGCGTTGAGGCGGTATCTTTGCTTATCAAATGTAAATATGATGCCAAATGGTGCATCCCATCTATACTGTATCTGACGATTTCTGAGTTCTTCGACCAAAAAAGCGTAGTCTCTTCTGGCTCTTAACATTTGAGGTGGTATCTCTTTCAAAACAGCCAGGTCTTGACCGCCAATTTGAAGCTTAGTGTTGCAGTACCATATTTCTAAACTCTCTTGTAGTAAAATATATAACGATGTCTCGAGGAAGCTGCTTCTGCTTTGCCAGCCAGGAGTTAACGCGGTAAGTTTTGTCAATTCGCCAGTCTTGATTGGTCCCTGGTCTTCCCATCAGGCGGTCAAAAGCTTCCGATAGGGTCTGTTTCAGGTTCTCCTGTTTCTCCTCACGCAGCCCCCTTACTCTTAATGCGAACTCCATTTGTCGATACTGTATCATAATAATTTCTTTTTCAGCATTTTCCACTTTTTGTTCCACCACCTCTGTTTTCAATGTCAAGTTAGTATTGGCATCATTAAGAACCTCTAGAGTATCTTCCACTCCAGAAATATGTTCTGTTAATACAGTTACAAGACTCAGCATGTCGTCTCTAATTTTATCAACCTTAGCCTCAAATTTCTCATACAGCTCCTGTTTAAGTCCTTTTATTTCACTTTTAATTTCTTCTTTCATTTCTTTTATTTCCTCTTTTCTCTCCTCTCTATTATCTCTAAATTTATCTTCCATTTTAATTGTCTGTGCATTAAGAGCCTCGCTTAGATTACTCAGGAAAAATTCTTTCGTTAACACATCCCCAGCAGGGGGCGTAGGAAGCGGAGGCTGCAGCTTTGTGCCAGGCACTGAGGATGTGCCCCTGGAAGTAGAGGGTGACGACTTCAAGTTAATATTTGGTTTTGAGGCCATTTCAAAATTTATCTGCCTGCAGTTAATAAAACTCTATTGCCTAAATATGCAGCTTTAAATAAAGAGGCTTTTATTTTGAAGTTTAAGGCTTGGCAAAACTTTCAGTGAGTAAACATTGTAACCAGACCATTCAGCAGATTCATCACCATTTAACTTCCAAATAAGCAAGGTTAATGAAGGAGTAAAATTCTTCTGTTGTGAAACCAAAACAAGTGATAAGCAATCTCTTTTGTTTTGAATTCTTGTGAGATTAGCAGAAAGTGTTCGTTATTACCGGAGAAACCAGCCTGCTCGGCGCCATTTTAGAAGCCTCTGAGTAAATAATTTTTCGGAGGAGAAAAAGAAAAGAAGCTAAAATGTTGATAAGCAATTATTGTCCACAGTAAACGGATCCAGCTCGTGATAAGAATAAATCAAACAAAACTTAGAGCAGAGTGGGAGAGACCTACTTTGTCCTGCACAAGGCAGTTTGAAGTTCCCAGCACGGACAGCCGTTCTGCCTTGGGCTAGCCCCCCTTTCCTTGCAAGCACAAAAGCTGCAAAAATCGAAGAGCATTTGCCAGCAAAACAGTTTCTTCTTTCCTTCTTGCCTGAAGGATAAGAAAACCTGATAAGACGTCAGATGGAAGATCCTCTAAACAGGTACGTAGCCAGGAATTCGGAGGCAGCTGATTTTTTGCTGCCTCCACCAGTAGGCTCCTCCCAGGAAGTCCCGGCTGATCTTTTCTTGATTCTGAAGCAAACTGTCATCTAATCTTTGTTTACAAGCAACTTTATTTGGCTGAGAATCAAGAGTACTTGTTTCACTAACTTCTACTTTGACAGTAACAATTTGATACACCCACATCCAAAATAGGATGGAAGACAGATCTTACTTTCTCTGATATAAGTGTTTTATTGGCTTATTTTTTTTTAACTTTAACTGAAAAAATCCTCTGATACTGTAGAAGAAACATGGTTTCACAGATCTCCGCTCATCTTGATAATGCCAGACTTTACCCTTGTTGTTTTAATACTTAACATTCACTTTGCATTTTTTACTTTTTACTTTCATAATAATCTAAGATTTATTTAGCTAAAAAAGTGATGTCAATTGCATATATTTCCAACTGTTAATATTTTCAAATGTAATTTTAATTGCAGCCATCATCTCTTTCGACCCTGTCACTCTTATATTCACTACATAAATTAAAAGTTATAGAAACAATATACATTCTTGCTCATCCTCTTTCCTGTTCTGAACTATTTTGTTTCCTTATAATAAGAAATTAAATTCTAATTATAAATATTGGGGGTTCTGACAACTACTAAGCTTAATATATTCCACATTGTGGCATGATCTACATCAGTGGTGTCAAACTCAATTTCATCGAGGGCTGCATAGGATTGTTTGACCTCGGGTGTGGGTGTGTGTGCGTGTGTGGCCAGTTCGACATCACTTGTATTGGGGGTGCCTTTGGCGGCCCAAGCGCTCTGCTAGAGAAAACAGACTCCCGAGCTCCGTTTTCAGCTGTGATGACTTCAGGCAACACTCTGCCAGCGAAAACAGATCTCTGGAGGGCCACTCACGGGTCCTTTGCTGTTTCAAGGGTGGCCCCATGGGCCAGATCTAAGCATCCTGCTGGCTGGATCCGGCCCCTAAGTTTGACATCCCTGATCTACATTCTACACAAAGACTTTGTTGTAGTCATCTAAACAAATACCTCTTCTTCTCCTTTCATTTCTTATTCTCTCCATGCTCCATCTTTTATTAGCAATCTGACTGCATGTCCTGCTGTCCTTTTTGAAACCTACCAGTATTTATTCAGCAACCTTGTTTATGTAGCAAATTTGTATTTGGAAATTTTCCTTCATTTGCCTCTCCCTTCTTTGGTACAAGTACATATGTCAATTCTTTCTTTCTTTCTTTCTTTCTTTCTTTCTTTCTTTCTTTCTTTCTCTTTCTTTCTTTTTCTTTCTTTCCTTCCTTCTTTCTTCTCTCTCTGTTTCCTCTTTGCTTTTCCTTTCTCAATGTAACTACCTTCCTCCAACTTATTTTTTGTTGTTTCTGCTGGAAGGGGAGGATTATATATTTTTGAGTGCTTTTGAGTGTGACAGAGATCATCTCCATAGTAAGAGGATAAAATAACCAGTGAAGGAATATTGCTATATGAGTTATTGTCTGTCTGTTCTCTAAACTTCTGATCTTCAACTCTGTAAACTATTTTTAAGACTTTCTATCCCTTTCCATGAAACCTTGTTTTTCCTCACAATGGATTGTATGTAAACTCCAGCCATCACAGTTTTTTGCTCTCTCCAATAGTAAAAAAATAGGTTGCATAAGCATAGGCTATAATGTAAACAAACTGACCATAAGGGGGGAGCCACTTAAAAACAGCAGGCTATACAACCAAATATTTAATATAAGAAATAAACAAATTTAAAATATGCTAGCAGAATATTTAAAATAGTCTGCTAGTAGTGATCCCTCATATGCTATATCTAGGAAATGAAGTTTTTAGCAGGCAAGGAAAACACTATTGCCTCCCCAAACTCTAACGCAGAAGATAAATTGTTGTGAACCAGTTAATTATTGTTTAAGGATCTTCAGCTCTCTTTCTCTTTACCTAGAGTATTTTGCAATGGGCTCTTAACACTTATTTTCGCTTGCAATCTTTTCAAAGGAAAAGAGAAAATGGTCCAGTTCAGCTGAAGAAGAAGCAATGGAAACTTAAATGATTTGATCTGAAGGTGAAGATCATCAAAGCGTATGATCCCAGAAAGAATGTGAATATTTTAGCACAAGAAGGACTGGCCCATTCCACCATCTTCACAGTTTTGATGGGTAGGAAAAAGATCAGAAAGGTGATGAAAAGATCACCAAAATCCAGGAGCAGTTATAAGACAGCAAAAAATGCCCATGTTATATTTTGAATCAAAAATCAGATACAAAAGAGGATGCCAATCAGCCTTCTTCTTATTCAGGCTAAGGTACACAGCATTCTCAAAACACTGAAAGAATGAGCAGAGCAGATGAGGACTCTATCAAAACATTGCCCAGCAGGCATGGTTGTTTTGAATGGATTCAGTGAAGATTTAATTTCCACAGTGCACACACACACATTAGGTGAACTGCACCTTCCTTACGAGGCTTGTGCACTTTCCCCGAGCTTCACCATACCTTCCACGCACCACCCTCATGCACCTTCCCCAACACTCACTTTACTCATTTTCATACACTCATGCACCTCCCTCACATACCTCATGCACCACTGAATCTTCTCCTTGTATCCTTGAATCTCATGCACTGCCTTGCACTAAATGGCTGTCATATTCATTTAAGAAAACTTACACAAGCAAATCATTACAGAGATGCTAATCCTTTTTTCCAAGCTATAGTCAAATGAAGTTTTATATAATACCTCCTGGTGGGGAGGGAGAAACAGCCATCACTGTTTTTTTAAGCAAATTTTTAAGCAACCAAGGAACTTTCTTGTAAATTTTACAAAATAAATGGTGGGGGTTTTTTTTTACATCATGTAGTTCATAATATGAGAAGTATTTCTGCAATGGTAACAATTTCCATCTACAGAAGATGAAGAAAACACCTTTGTCCCAAAACTTCCTGATAGGACACCTGGAAGTCAGGAAACATGAAGCTAGGTGGATCTTAAGTATGTGAATATGCAAGAAGAATACCTTCATACTTTCTGAACAGACAAGCTATACAACCAGTAGCTAACCCTAACCCTTTAACCTTAGTAGCCTTTGTGTTAAACGTATCATAGAATTCTACAGGCACTACATATTGAAATGTAGATCTTACTTCGAAACGGTATTGCCGACTTGGAATATCGACTGCTGTCAGGTCAACTATGTTTCTGAACTGGGCATTTGTGTGCTCTTTCAGAAAAGCTATCACAGGAAGGATTCCATCTGGATGAATTAAAATTTCCAGCTCACTGAAACATGTTATCTGGTAGAGAAAGAAAAAGTAACACATTAAAGGGATTAGCTTATGAAAACAGCAATGCTAAGCAGGCTCATTTAGTGCTAATTTTTTATTTCAGTCATTGACTAGCAAAATTTACAATCTTAAAATTAAAGCCACCACTATGCCAATAATTTAATCTACCCGGTATAAAAATAACTAGGGTTTAAAGTGGTAGCACATATATAGAAATGTAATTAAAGAATGGAAGAAGGAATTTTAAAGTCAATGATAAATACCACTGTATACATATATATATATATATATATATATATATATATATATATATATATATATATATATATATATATATATATATATATATATATATATATATATATATATATATATATATATATATATATATATATATATATATCAGCACAAATGCAACACATATGGCATGTGACACAATACATGCATGAATACATACATACATACATACATACATACATATATATGTAGAGCCGAGGTGGCGCAGTGGTTAAATGCAGCACTGCAGGCTACTTCAGCTGACTGCAGTTCTGCAGTTCGGCTGTTCAAATCTCACTGGCTCAGGGTTGACTCAGCCTTCCATCCTTCCGAGGTGGAAGGATGAGGACCTGGATTGTTGTTGGGGGCAATATGCTGACTCTGTAAACCGCTTAGAGAGGGCTGAAAGCCCTATGAAGTGGTATATAAGTCTAACTGCTATTGCTATATATATATATGGCATCATGTATAAAATTCATGATAGCTTTATGTCTTTTCCGTTACTTTTTCCCAGGAGGTTCTGAAATTATCTGCCAGTTTTAGATGGCCAATGCAAAAGAGTTGCAGAGTAATTCCAACAATTAAGTAAAAATATTTAATCCAGGGCTGGATTGATTCCTGCTTCCCACTGTAATGCCTTATCTGCTCATTAAAGGTAAAGGTTCCCCTCGCACATATGTGCTAGTCGTTCCTGACTCTAGGGGACGGTACTCATCTCCATTTCAAAGCCAAAGAGCCAGCGCTGTCCAAAGACGTCTCCGTGGGCATATAGCCAGCATGACTAAATGCCGAAGGTGCACGGAATAATGTTACCTTCCTACAAAAGGTGGTTCCTATTTTTCTACTTGTGTTTTTACGTGCTTTCGAACTGCTAGGTTGGCAGAAGCTAGGACAAGTAACGGGAGATCACTCCGTTATGCGGCACTAGGGATTTGAACTGCCAAACTGCCAACCTTTCTGATCAACAAGCTGTGCGCCTTACCCATTGAGCCACTACGTCCTTCATCTGTTCATTACTACTCATTTAAATACTACTTAACACATTTATTTATGAAAAGGCAGGATAGCAATGATATAAACAACATAAATTGGATTAGTTGGATTATGACAACTGAAAGTAATTTAAACACTTGTTGCACTACTGTGCCTTTCTACCATAGGTACTCTTTAGTGCAGTGTTTCTCAACCTTGGCAACTTGAAGACGTCTGGACTTCAACTCCCAGAATTCCCCAGCCAGCGAATGCTGGCTGGGGAATTCTGGGAGTTGAAGTCCAGACGTCTTCAAGTTGCCAAGGTTGAGAAACACTGCTTTAGTGCACATTTTCATTCCAAAGTGAGCTGGCATTTCCTAGTATAAGACAAATAATTGGCAGTACTCACCTGGACTTGTTGAACATATTTAGGCAGAATTTCAGCAACATATTCTCCAAAGGCAGACAGCTGTTTCTGTGTTATTTCATCCTTGGGTCTAATTGTGGCTAAAAATAAAGTTTAGAATGGTAAGTTAGAAAAATAAGAGTTTCATGTTTTGGTCTTATTAATTTAAAAAAAAAACAATTAAAAAGTAAAATTAACAAGTTATAAAAATAATAGTTGGGGCCAAAACCGGGCTAACGTAAAGTAACTAAAACCCTTTGAAAATACAACATAATTGTATGTGCATGCCTACAAGCAATCATACAGTATTTACTGGAGCCCTTTGACACTCTAACGAGTGACCGTGAGTGAAAGGAGAACCAGAACTTTGCTTACTACATTTCAAAGGCAAGACAAAGAAAAGGCAGGCACAATGGAAATTACATTATAACATTGGAATATTTGCAGAGAAACACATCCATATGGACTTATTGTTATGTATTCCTTCCTATTAGGTTAGCATGTTAGCCATGCTGTGTTTGAGTTATAGTCAATGAATACAAACAATTTGGTTTGCTGGGCCATAGGTTTCTGACTGAATTTTTTCCCTGTCACTACTCAGGAAAGGGATGCGGTCGCTCAGCGGCTAAGATGCTGAGCTTGTCAATCAGAAAGGTCAGCAGTTCGAGGGTTCAAATCCCTAGCGCCGCATAATAGAGTGAACTCCCATTACGTCACCCAGCTTCTGCCAACCTAGCAGTTCGAAAGCATGTAAAAATGCAAGTAGAAAAATAGGAACCATCTTTGGTGGGAAGGTAACAGCATTTCATGTACCTTCAGCATTTAGTCATGCCAGCCCCATGACCATGGAGACCTCTTCGGACAGTGCTGGCTCTTCGGCTTTGAAACAGAGATGAGCACTGTCCCCTAGAGTCAGGAACAATTAGCACATATGTGCCAGTAATCTTTCACCACTGCTTAGTGTGTTACTATATATCTAAAGCAAGCTTAAAGTTATTCCAACTATGCTTGGACCAGAGGCTGAGATGAAGTAAGAACTTTATTTTCACTGTGGACTGTTGCCTGAAACATTCAGCTTTCTACAGAGATAACGTGGGAAGATAACTGTAGTCATCCTCAATGAGACAAATTTAAAACGGTTTTTACGGTAAATTTTTCAACATTTATAAATGGGTAACAAATGCACATTTCTTTATATTACTTGAATGTTACCACAATCTGCTAACTCTGGACAGTTTACAATAACATGATTTAAACACAAGTAAACATTTTTTTAAAAAATCACATACATCAAATATGGGCTTTGGAGAAGAGTGACAATACAAAGGTTCAGGTGTATTGTAAGAGTTAAGGAGATCCATAACATCAGAGGCAGGCAACAAGAGAGAAAGAGAGTCCAAGTTCCCTTTACTTATTGCAGAAGTAGTAGTAGTTAGTTTATTCAATTTGTATGCCGTCCTATTCCCGAGAGACTCCCAAGTGAACCCTGAGTGGTTTCTCAAATGATGTTCAAACAGAAGTAATTATTTCTGAAGGAAAAATAGAACCTCATCAGTAACTTGATGTAGGTAAAAGGTAAAGGTTCCCCTCACACATGTGCTAGTCATTCCTGTCTCTAGGGTTCTCTAGGTGCTCATCTCTGTTTCAAAGCCGAAGAGCCAGCACTGTCCAAAGATGTCTCCGTGGTCATGTGATCAGCATGATTAAATGCCGAAGGCGCACGGAATGCTGTTACCTTCCCACCAAAGGTGGTTCCTATTTTTTTAACTTGCATTTTTACATGCTTTCAGATTGCTAGGTTGGCAGAAGCAGGGACAAGTAACGGGAGCTCACTCCGATACATGGTGCTAGGGATTCAAACCTCTGACCTTCTAATCAACAAGCTCAGCGTCTTAGTCACTGAGCCAGCGCATCCCATTGAACCACCGCATCCTGGATGTACACCAAGTTAGTGCATGGTGATGAACTACCATGCAAAACGTCAAAAGTAGTACTTCTGAATTCAGTTCAGAAACATATAAATAATTAATACAACAGCCAAAGAACATGTTGCCAAAAATGTAATGTGTATATCAGCAGCTAGTCTGACGCAAATTATGCCACCTGTACCTTTTCCATCATCTTTATGGATAGCTCCATATGGAGTACACTGCAGTAATCTAACTGTGTAACCACAGGTCACTGGCATCACTGCTCCATAGTGCAGGTACAGTTGTATCAGCTGCACCTATAAAAAGGCTACCTTAGTCAGAGCCTTCTCACACTGAGCTACCAGGTCCTCTTAATCCAGAAACCTGGAAGGAGAGTGCAACCTCGTCCAGAAATCTCACTGAAACCAAACTAGAGCTTCAGTAACTCCTTTGTCCTAAAATTTAATTTGAGCATGTTTTATCTCCCTTCCCAATCTTTTATAGCCTGCAGAAACTAGTTCAGGATATACTAATATTTAAAAAAAAACAATTAACAATATTAAAAAAAAGTAATTATTTTTTCTGCTGAGATATTTCAGACATAAAAACCATTAAAAAAATTCCTAATATTTTAAAAACTTGGCCACAAACTATAACATAAAGTCTTGCAATGATTGAAAGTTAAATATATTAACATAAAAGGAAGGAACTCGCGGTTCCATTCTAGGATGTCCATATATTGTTGGATTACAAATTCCACAATCCCAAGCAACAATAAAAAGGAATTATAGTCCAGCAATATCTTAACATTTAGAATTAGGGAAACACTGCAGTGTTAGCAGGATCTTAAGCATGAACTCCCCGTGGAGATCCGGACCCTCACCACCCTCCAGTCCTTCCGCGCCGCTCTAAAGATCTGGCTGTCCCGGCTGGCCTGGGGTTAAGATTCTAACCCCACTCGAATTGTGTGACTGTTGTGTTTTCTTTTTAATATGTTGTACTGTCTTCATGTTGGAAAATTGTTTGTCCTCCCCCCCCCCCTTTTTTGAACTGTGAGCCGCCCTGAGTCCCCTCAGGGAAAAGGGCGGCATACAAATAAAGGGAAAATGAAAAATGAAAAAAGGAATTAGATAGAATATTTTGGAATTCCTTTAGCCACTCAAAAAATTAATATTTTAGATGCACTGAAATAGACTGTTGGCCTACCAAAACTGTCCATATTGAAAATGCTGCTTGAATATTAAGTAAATCAGACTTACGCTTAGTTTCAGCAGAAGATTTTCCTTGAAACCGGGTCTGCAATAGGACTGCAGGGCGCCCAGCAGCTACAAAATTGAAAAAAAAAAGTCTATAAAATTATATATTATTCTTTATGCTAATAAAGAATTGGTCCACAATTGGAAGCAGGTCAAAGCTAATGTTCCATTGGATAATCAACAGGAAATCCCTGAAAAGATAATGCTAGTGAAAGGACTTCAGAACAACTATTATTAACTAAAGTACTACTGCTTCATAGATTAGAGATTCATATACAAAAATGTTATGTTGAAATATTGTTCTCATCTAAGGAGCAAAGACTATATATGTGGGATTTAAATGAATTTTCTTGTAGCTATTTCTATGGAGAAATGCTCTGTTAACACTGTTCTTTTGGGAAAACAGAATAAAATCACATTGCTCCAAAATATGTTTTCATTTTAGTACGATAAAAACACGTGAACTGTAATTTGTACATTTATTTGGGATAGATCGATTATATTCCAAACTGTAATAGATTAAAACGGTGGACAAATATAAGTTTAGGAACCCCAGAGCAAAACAAATCCACAGAACAAGGAAGAGACACTACGGTGAAGTTTATGTTCATAATAGAAAGAACTGTTTGTTCCCACTACGGTAGGTACAGTAACTGTCCATGGCTCCATCTTTAGAGACTCACGGGAATTGTAGTTTTGATGAGGGAGTGATAAAGACTAGGTGACAGTTCCCTAACCTCCTTAAGCGAACTACATTACCCGGCAACCCGTGGGAAGAAAAAGACATGTCCTCCAGAAATAACAATCGATGCCCTTCTACCAACAGTACTAATAACCAACATTGCCCCACCAGCGAAGAGAAACTTCACCCAATTCTCCCATTAGAGTCAGGCAATTAAGCAAGATCACCTCTTAGCCCGACCCGGGCTAGCCCTCGAACTGCCGCAAGCATCCCCACCGTCTCAGAAAGCCCAATTCACAGGCTAGATTTTTCAAGGACTTCAACGCCGATCCATCGTGCGCTTGCGCAGCGTGGCGGCTCCTCCAATTGGCCCGACGTAGAGGAAGTCTCGCGACCGAGGCTGTAGAGGCGTTTCCACCGCAGAAAGCCAATCACGCGCCTGACGGTCAAAAAAAAAATTAAAAATGATCCGGAAATGAAAGGCGCGCGCGGCTCGGACGATCTCCAAGAGCTGGCTTCCGGGAATGCTCATCTCGAAATCGGAAAGCGCAGCCGCTCCTCCTGTTGTACCTCACAACCGATCCCTCCGTGCAGTCCCGAGACGGCGAAATGAAGGGGGGAATCGCAAGTAAGAGCTGCCGTCGGCCGAAGCCGAGGCGGTTCCTTGCCTTTTGAGGGGGCGGGAAGGTTCGGTAGCCGTCCGCAGGTGGGGCGACGGGAGGGGGGGGCGCGCGCGGCAGGAATTCTGCGAAGTGGCAGCATGTCGGTGCCGTTGTGGGAGACGGCCGTTAGGCAGCCCGTCCCGCGCAGCTGAGGACAGTCCCGCGACACTGCTCCTCTGGTTGAGAAGTGGGATTAGCTGCGGCTGCTCGGGGGAGATCAATGCTCAGCCCTTGATTTCATGGCCTTGGTTGCCGTTTGTTTACGTCCTAATACACACAAACCCCCCCCCCCCCGAACTAAAGTGGTCAACTCCTGCAATCCTATTAAGCCCATTTTGGAGGTCACGATGCATCGGATTAGATAGTTGCTAATCCGCCAATACTTTGTTATCCTCTCATTCCTTTTTCTTCTTCTTAGAAATAACCTGTTGCTTCATGGTCTAGTTCCTACAGTATAAGAAAAAAAGAGGAATGCTTTTAAAGTCTAAATACATTTTAGGTTACTGCAGACCAATCATAGCCTACATAGCAGTACACACATTGAAGTCTATTTAACATATACATTACTTCATAAAATATGATACTTAGTGATTATCTACGACCAAACATACTTGGTGTCTTTTGCAATACCTGGTTTATTTTTTGAGAGCTTATCAATAAAATGTATTATGTACTGTGTAAAAAATTGACTCCTGCTGCAGTTGTAATCATTATCCAATAATTAACTCTTACACAGTAAGATTAAGTTTTCCACTTCCCAAATTGTATTTTAAGTAAATTTAACATTAGATTGCTTTACTTAAGGCACAAAACACTAGAAGAATTCCCAATGTCTATTGCATTTCAGATTACTGGAGGTCAAATCACAGCAACAACATGGACTCACTGCAAGAGACAGGAGGTTCCTCAACAGGGGATACTGGAAATTCCTCAAATGAGGAAAACTACTTTATGAATTATACCTTCACTGATCGTTCACATTCCAGCCGTGTGGCCCAAGGAATCATGAAGTTGTGCCTTGAAGAGGAGCTCTTTGCTGATGTCACCATTTCTGTAGAAGGCAAAGAATTCCAACTGCACCGCTTAGTCCTTTCAGCTCAAAGCTGTTTTTTTCGTTCTATGTTCACTTCCAACCTTAAGGAGGCACACAACCGTGTCATTGAGTTACAAGATGTTAGTGAGAGTGTCTTTCAACTTGTGGTAGACTATATTTACCATGGAACTGTGAAATTAAGGGCAGACTATTTGCAGGAGACATATGAAGCAGCAGATATGTACCAGCTAACTGCTCTTTTTGAGGAGTGTTCTCGTTTCTTGGCTCGAACAGTGCAAGTGAAAAATTGTTTGCAGATTATGTGGTTGGCTGATCAGCATAGCGATGTAGAGCTCTACACAGCAGCCAAACATTGTGCTAAATCATACTTCGCACAGCTTCAGGAAACAGAGGAGTTTCTGCACCTTCCTCTTCGTTTCCTGACAGACATTGTCTCAGGTAAGTCAGTTACTAAGATCTATGATGATAATGATGGCTTTCCAACTCGCTTTTAATATATAATATAATTCAGGTTCAGGCCATGTTTTGGGGATAGATAAAGATTTGTTTAAACTGACATGTCAAAACAGGAATACCTCCACTGAACCTTTTTTTCAGCTTTCAATGCAATCAACAACTGTGTCTTCTGCAATATTTGCTGTGGACGAGACTTGGAAAAATGGATTCACACATTGCACACAGTCATCTTTGGGGGATACTGCAATATGTAACACCAGTCATTGTAGTTTTGTATAAAGTGTAAACTAGGCAACTGTTTCATCAATAAAGTATGATTTTAAAAATTCCAACTTTACAGTTTTGACTCTAGCTACTCAGTTTTGACAGCTGAGCTATGAATGGTGTACTAGATAATCCTTTTTGTAAAGAAGATACTGCTGTGTTTATACATTGCCTAATTGCCCTGCAATTGGATAAGTCAAATCCTGTATAGAATTTACTTTGAACCTTCATTGTTCAATAGTTCACTGCCCAGAACAATTAGAGACTAGAGTTGAGAATAAAATCCATTAGAAAAACAAGTATATTGCTCCCTTATTATTTCCAGGTCTAGTCCTTGAAAAGGGCTTTGGCAGAAGCAGACCATCTGGATCTATTTCAGTTGGGTTTTAAGACAGGTTATATTACTGAGATTATGTTGATTATGGTAGCAAGACTGAGTTTGGTGGTGTATCAGTCAAAACCTCCCATCTCTCAGTGGCTCTCGGTAACTAGAACCAGGATAAGCATGTGCATGTTATATGCTAATGATATTTTTACATGGACCCCAATTGTATTTTTAAAACTTTTATTTATCCCATTTCAGAATGGTGTCTATTAACAGCAGAGTTCTACTGATGAGATGAATAGCTATGTAAATCTGTTTATTAACTAAATAAAGATGCTGCTATGACATTTATAACCTTATACTATTTAGGGTCCTGTTTAAGCCTATTCATACATTAAGACCATTATAGAGGCCTCCTGTCAGTTGTAATCTAAGAAACTGAATTTCAGAGAAAGCTTTTTCCAAAACTATCTGTGAAGATTGTAACTGCTTGCCATGTGGGAGGTTCATTTTTCCTTTTCATTGGCTTAAGTAAAAATTTATGCCACTTTCCATGTGTCCTTTTTTGGACATGAATGCTGAACTATATTGTTTTCCCTTTGTCAATATCCTACTTTGTAATTCTTTTTTAATATTGGTTTGTTACTTGTATGATTTTTCTTTCTAATAGAAGAGAGTATGTATAGCTTGCTACAAGTGCTGAGGAGCACTTTATGGTCTGAGTTTGGTGTTTGCTTGCAGATATTTCATTATCCAATTAGGTAACATCATTGGTGCAAGTAAGTGTGGGGTTTGCTCCCTGTTTACATACAGTAGCTTACTATGCCATTTTTAGCAGAGTTGTGGGCAAACCCCACAATTATTTGCATTGATGTTATTTAGCTGAATAATGAAATGTCTGCAAAAAAGCAACTATGCTCAGAGAGCAAACAAGTAATCCATTTTTCTTTTTGTTGTATTTTATTTTTATTAGCTATGTGAAACATCACCATAAACATGGCATATAAAACATTTGTGATGAAATATTATATGCAAAAACTAATAGCAGGGGCATTAGAAATTTCCAAAAGCATTATAAAGTACATGAAAACTAACTTTACCCTTAATTATGTGTAGCTTATTTATAGCGAGTATACAGCATTTAAAGTTTTCCTTATATCTAGACTAGTGACTCTTCTTAAACTGAAATCTTTTTAATAGTGCTGGGTTTTACAGCCATTGATTTTCCTGGTTGTAATTAGATCAGCCAAACAACACAGACTTTTCCACAATAGTCGCCTATACAGATGATTAAGAAGCGAAATCTGGGACCACATCTAATGATGGGCCTCATTACAGTAACATTACAATGCATTGCATTGTTTTACTTTGAAAATGCATGTTCATAATCATTAATTCTGTGAACTGCAACAAAAATATTAAACTGAAAATATCCAATCAAAATAAAAAATCTGGTATTTGAACAAGAGTGCAAGGGGAAGGTAATGTGTATCTTTAGCCAGTGTTGAGTGACATTTCCCAGGTGAGTCATACATTCATTGGGTAGTCTTGAGCACATTGCAGGATAGGAACTATAGTATTCAAAGGCAGTTTAAATAGATGGAAAAGGATCTGAAGAGATTACTTGTTGTGGCCATTTTTACAAGTGTGTGTGTTTGGTTTACCTCTGCAATCATTCAGATGGGGTCCCGTGCTCTCAGAAGCCTACAGCTGCAATAGAAACCTGGATTGGCTTCAATAAAGAAGAGCGGGCAGGTTTCTTAGAGTTACTGCAATCAAGCTTAAAGGTAGAGTCATGTGCTCCCCATATTGTATTTGCCCATCCCATAAGATTTGAGTTCAGACTCTGTATTCCCTTCCTTGTTCAGGAATTGCTAACTGCAGAAGTGTATTAGATTGCTTTCCCTTTCTTTTGGAATAATATTCAATGAAACATCACCATTTCTTTTCAGTTTTTAAATACTTGCTTCTTTCAATGAGATTGGAACAGTGAAATTAATTCCTCTAAAGTATGAAATGTATTTTAATTTTGGTTATGTATTCCCAGTCCTAGACACGATTTTATTTCTTTGTATCCCATCTTTTACTATTATTACAAATAAGGTGGCAATCATACACCTCCATAGCAACCCTGAGGTGAGTTGGACCGAGAGAGGCCCAAGGTGACCCAGTTGGCTTTCATAGCTAAGGCTGGACTTGTACTCATGGTCTTTTGCTTTCTAGCCTAACCCCTTTGACTAATGTATGCAAGGCTAACAAAAGTTCCCTTTCTTCCTTATTAGGAAATTGGAGAGAATGTTCATATCTATCTGATTGGAAAGGAATCCTCTCGTACACATTCCCTTGCGGTCTCCTTGCACTGTGCTGATGACGACTCCATTAGTGTTAGCGGTCAGAACAGTTTATGCCATCAGATCACTGCAGCCTGCAAGCACGGCGGTGATCTCTATGTAGTTGGAGGATCCATTCCACGACGCATGTGGAAGTGCAACAACACTACAATAGACTGGGAATGGTGTGCTCCCCTGCCCCGAGACAGGCTTCAACATACTCTGGTTTCTGTGCTCAACAAGGATGCAATCTATTCATTGGGCGGCAAAACATTGCAAGACATCCTCTCTAATGCCATCATATACTACAAAGTGAAAGACAATGTATGGACAGAAACAAGCCAGCTGGAAGTAGCAGTGTCTGGAGCTGCAGGCGTGAATCTGAATGGTGTCATTTACTTGTTGGGTGGTGAAGAGAACGATGCTGATTTTTTTACTAAACCCTCTCGGCTGATTCAGTGCTATGACACTAAAACAGAGAAGTGTTATGTAAAGCCTTATGTGTTACCCTTTGCAGGGTGCATGCATGCTGCTGTTTACAAGGACCTGGTGTTCATAGTAGCACAGGGAGATTCTCTTTTGTGCTATAATCCTCTGCTGGATAGCTTCACTCGGCTCTGCTTGGCAGATGCTTGGAGTTCAGTCCCATCCCCTTGGAAAATTGCCAGTTGCAATGGTAACATTTATATCTTCCGAGACTGTTACAAAAAGGGAGATGCCAGCACTTTCAAACTCAATCCAGCCACCTCTGTGGTATCTGTCACCCGTGGCCTCAAAGTGCTACTTACAAATTTGCAGTTTGTGTTGGCTTGAAAGCCAGGATATTTCAGGGCCAGGACAATGGAAACATCACATACAGTAGGTCAGAGAGATGCGTAGATCCTTATAGCTGTTTTCTTGAGGCTGATCATAGTATTTTAGAGAGGTTTCCTACTTTTCACAAGTGTCAACATCTTAGCTGTACACTTATTTTCACTAGCACTTAATTAGTGAATCTGGGTTATGGCTGAATTATTATTGTTAGCATTGCTTCTCCTACTGGTCAGCTTCTGGCCTCCCAAAGTCAAGGCCTGAACCCATTTCTAGTAGCAGTCCTAAGTAGCCAAACTCTACTAGACTACTAAGCCATCTAGAACTAGGGCACATGCTGTGGATTTTACAATTTTTCAAATGTATCTCTCTAATAAGTGATTTCCTATAAAGTCCTTCTAATTAGAACTGCAAAAGACAATTTTTGAGGTAGAATTATTTTAAGTAATACATATTTCAGATTTCTTGTTTTTCTTGGACAAGAAGGGGTTGGTGGTAATACATTTCCACCTGATAACAAATAGCAAAATTACCCTTGACATCATTGAACTGAATCATCCCAATATTAGGTGTCAATCCCACTTATACATACTGTAAGAACTTGGGGTACAAATCTCAATAAAGGCCTTTACTGGAACAGCACTATGATTTCATAATGTTTTATATCAGAAAAAAAGCATTGTCAAGTCCCAGGCATCTATTCTAAAATAATCAAACATATAGACAGTATAAAAGGCAAAGCATGCTCACCTATTGATTGCAAAGCAGGCAGTAATTAAAACTCTTATTCTACAAGAATAGAAACACTGACTGATAACTTGCTCCTAAACAATAAATTAGGAACCATATGTTTTCAGAGGAGAATCCTGAATATCTTTCAGTGACTTTTTGTCTCTTTGCTTATTCTGTGGTAGTTGGTGTTTTGCATCTGTCGGCTTCTGCTGTGACTTTCATCAGTTACAGTCTTATGAAAATCCTCTAATAACTTCAGCTGTTTAGGACGAACAATGATATGAGGACGAATCTTAGCAATGACTTCAATTGCTTCCTGAGGAGTCCAGTGATGGACCTACAAGAGGCCACAAAATACAAATGTAATTTCTATTTATTGTTAAATTACAGTAGTATATTCCAGCATTATAATTGGGAAGCACCTAGCAAGATAAAGTTCTGCGAGTCACTTCCATTTAAGTGAATCCCATTTTCTTTCACATCTTGAACAGTTCATTCTTAATCAGTTATATTGCCATTCCATTTTTGAACTGTTCATCAAAAAATATTCTTACCTGAATTAAATAAGCAGCAACCATGGTGGCACTGCGACTGCGTCCAGCTTTGCAGTGCACATAGACACTGTTTCCACATTCACGATGTTTCAATACAAATTTGACACCTTTCTGTAGATTTTCTAGTGAAGGGATTCCAGTCAAGTCCACAGTGCTAAGACGCATTTGTTCTACACCCATTGCCTCCCATTCCTGCAATTAACCCCAAAATAAGAATTAGATTGAAGGAAAAAACTGTAAGGGAACTATTGGGGAAATTGCAGGAAAAGATGTTGTACACAGCTCAGTCACTTTGAGATGAATGGCCATATAAATTTAATTAAATAAACATTCATCGAGAGTAGCACATGACTATTTCAACATAATTAAAAGCTCATTGAGGAAGACTTCAAAAAGAGGCTAATAAAGGCTGGAACATTAGATGATACTATAAAGTAATTAATAGAAGTGAGTATATCTTAAATTAAGGTAGCAATCAGATCAAGTACCTTAAAAAGCAGAAAGTTTCAGGATCAGTGAAAGTTCTGCCTAATCCTACACATGGCAATCAACCAGATGAATTGGGAACCTAACAGCAGTGACATGGGGTCACTGCTGCTCCCAAACATGGTGTTTTAAGGGATGCTGCCTTTCACTTAGAAGGCACTATAAAGCTAGCAAGAGTGTTTAAAGCCTTGCATCTCATAGCTGTGTATTCCATAGTTAAATGTGTTGCATAAAGATGTATTTTCTTTTACTGGTGTTTAATTTCAGCGAATGAAGGTGGACAAACGAAAATTCTACACCATGCATGATTTTGTATGCTATCGTGCTTTTTAAGCAAAAAAAAAAAAGGGGGGGGGGACGTTAATTCTTTGTAGTAAATCTTGTGTCAATTTGTTCTTTTGTGCACCTTTTAACCTCATAATGGTATATGTAAAATTGAGGGAGTTTCCTAGCACTGGATTGCATTCAGCACATCAAACCTAATTGACCTGCTTGGATAAATCCTTTTAATTTTCCTATCCCAAATTATTCCTTACAAATCTCTACCAGGAAAAAAAAAACAGTAATGGAGCACTGGCTTTTTTGCAAACATGGTCAAGAAGATGCTCTGTCAAACATGTTATTAAACCATGTTGTTTCTTCACAAAGCATTGGTACTCTGTACTTGGGTTTGTACTCTGTTAAACTGATTGTTAGTTGAATTCTCTTAGTGATATACTGGTGATGATAAGCAGAACTTACTTCTGGAGAGCAGCATAGGAAGCGAGTCTCATACTCTTCATTCATGGTGAGTACTCCTCGGATATTCTCTTGTTCTATCAACTGCAAGAAGAATCAATTTACGACATGCCCAAATGTTCTAAATGTACTTTAGTTTATATCCAACTTGCATTCTCCATATGTAATGATAACACTTCCAAGAATTCTTAATTAATCTCTAAACTGACTAGGACGTTGGCAAGTTGTAGCCAACAATCTGTAAGGTATCGGACAATATCAGCTCTTTTATTAATCATGTTCTAATTAAAAAAAATAAGTCAAGTTCAGGCTCTGGTGACTACATGGATACACCCATGCACATTTTTCCTATAGTATTGAAGTGGCTTACAATTGATTTTTTCCTTGAATTGCTGTTCATTTTTCCAGTTTATTTTATACCTTGGAATTCCTTAATTTCCCACCCAAATGCTAACCAGGTTCAATCCAATTATGCACTGATTCCCAGTTCAGATAACTATTACTATTCATTTAAGACTTTTCTTTTCCTATGACTATAAAAACAAATGAAATAGGCAATAGGAAGTCAGGAAGTCTTCTTTTAAAAGTATATGTAGTCCTCAACTTACAACCACGATTGAGCCCAAAATTTATGTTGCTAAGTGAGAGATTTGTTAAGTGAGTTTTGCCCCATTTTATGACTTTTCTTGCCATGTTTGTTAAGTGAATTGCTGTAGTTGTTAAATTAACTTTGCTTGTCAGAAGATCACAAAAAGTGATCATATGACCCTGGGATATTGCAATTGTCATAAATGTGATTCACTTGTCAAGCAGCCGAATATAAATCATGTGATCATAGGGATGCTGCAATGGTTGTAAGTGAAAAATGTCACGTCACTTTTTTCAGTGCTGTTATAACTTTGAACGGTCACTAAATGAACTGTTGTAAATCAAGGAACACCTGTATGCTATTGGTGAGGTTTTTTTTTCAATAACAAGCAAACTGAAATGACTAAAGTCAGTAAATCAGTTCTATTACATTTGAATATCTCCGAGGTGGTATCTTATATGGCACAGAAGAATGTCTACAGCTAGAATTAAACGGCTCAGAAGGAATCTTTGTCTTGACGTCCCTCACTTACTCTTTAGAGCAGGGGTGTCAAACTCAATTTCATTGAGGGCTGCATCAGGATTGTGTTTGACCTCAGAGGGCCAGAAGTGGTGGTAGTGTATGGCCAGGGTGGGTGTGGCCCGAGTGTGCGTGACCATGACAGGCGTTTGATAAAGGCTCAAGATGCATTTTTTTGCATTCAAAACAGCTATTCCAGACAAAGAGAGATTTACTTTCTGGCACAAATAGTCTTAATTCCCGTAATGTAGAGATTAAAGATATATAGAGTCTCCAGCTGCTATGGGGCTTGACTATTTTGTATAGGAGCAGAGCATAAATGAACTGACAATTTCTCCAGATGTCTCTAAAAACTCTGTCCAACAGTCTATCAATCTTTATTATTACCTCTGTTACAGCCCTAGAGGACTTAATATTAGTAATAATTTACAAAATTGATATACCACCCAATTCTCAATGACCCTGGGTGGCTCACAACAATAAAAAACTTACAATTAAACCAATCACAGGTAAAATATTAAAATAAAAGATGACAAACTCAGTGATACGAGGTGCTCACTCTCACTCATCAAAGGCCTGGTTGAACAGCCAGATGTTTTTGGCTCTTCTGAACAACAGCCATCCAGATCTTGGAGGACATCTAGCTCTAGTTGCCAGACACTGCTAAAGGCAAGGTGAAGAAGTGTTGCCTCCTGCAGCACTCTGCCAGCCAAAACAGGACACGGAAATTGATGTATCTTCTAATGAGCTTCTATTTAGAAAATGATTTGAAAGATGATATAGATACCTTGCTGTATTGGGGCCTAGTCAGTTTTGATACAGCTCTATTTATGTCATTATGCTGCTGCTAAATGATTTAGACACCATCTTGGAGGAGAAAAAAAACAAATGTTAAATGAATCAAATGTGAAAAATTAGATCAGCTTCAGAAGGCAGAGTCTCAAGGTTTAGATACAATACTTATCTCAGTAGTTCAAAGCTTAGCGTCTGGTTCTCCTTATCTGGATTTAGAAGCTAAGTATAGTTAAGCCTGGTTAATATTTAGGAGGAAATATGGCGTGGAAAATAACCCAATCATGGAGGGTACCTAGTTCTGGTTGGCAGATGCTGCTAAAGAGATGAAGAAGGTGCTGCCTCCTGCAGCCCTCTGCCGGACCCACAGCCCGTTTTCAGCCAGCAGAGTACTGCAGAAGGCTGTAGAGGCCGAAAGCAGGCTGCAGGGGTGCCCCCCATGGTTTGTTTTGTTCAACAGAGGCAATGTAGGCTGGTCCTTTGATATTTCCAGGCTAGTCCCACGGGCCAGATCTAAGCAGCCTGCGGGCCGAATCTGGCCCGCCAGCCTTGAGTTTGACACCCCTGCTTTAGAAGAATCAACAAAAACCAAGTCGTAGTTTAATGCCCCCACTCTGCACAGCCTAGCCCAAGGTAATGTGCAGGTAGTCCTTGATTTACGAACACAATTGAGCCCAAAATTTATGTTGCTATGTTGAGAAATTTGTTAAGTGAGGCTTGCCCCACTTCACGACCTTTCTTGCCACTTTTGTTAAGTGAATAATTGCAGTTGTTAAATTTAGTAACATGGTTGTTAAGTGAATCTGGCTTCCCCATTGGCTTCGCTTGTCAGGTCACAAAAGGTGATTACATGACCCTGGAAAAGTGCAACCGTCATTAAAACGAATCAGCGTCTGAATTTTGATCGCATGACCACGAGGATCCTGTGACGGTTGTAAGTGTGAAAAATGGTCCTAAGTCACTTCTTTCAGTGGTGTGTTGACACTTTGAATGGTCCCTAAATGTACTCTTGTAAGTTGAGGACTACCTGTACTGTACAAGAAAGCGCCTTTCAAACCAAATTTGTGACTGGACACTTGTCACCTTCTTATCTTGGTGTTATAGAGTAGGGGTCCCCCAACACTCAGTCTATGGGCAGGCACTGGGCTGCGCAAACAGGCTAAGCCCCATCCACAGCATGCAGGCAGCATGCAAAAACCATACCCCCCTCTGAGTCTGCAGAAAAACTTCTCTCCACAGAGAGATGTTCAAATATAAGGGAACTGATGTCTTTAGTCATCTCATCTTAGTTTGCTTGTTAGTTATTGGGGTGGGGTGGGGAGAGAGCCTCAGCAAAATCATCCAGGTAGCCCACGAATAACTGGTTCCTAGTGGCCAAAAGGTAGGAGGCCACTGTTATAGAGTAAGCCAGTGGCTCTCAACCTGTGGTCCGCGCGATATCATCACAGCCCCCCCCCCCAAAAAAAAAGGCTTGAAGAAATGTTACGGGTTTTAAATCTTGAGTTAAGTCCTGGGGATTCGTGGCCACAAAAGGTATTTAAAGGGGGTCCGTAGTGAAGAAAAGGCTGAAACCCACCGGAGTAAACGATTTTTATCCCTCCCTCCATTTGTGCCAATTCTAGCCCTTTTCCACCACCACCCTCGCATCAATCAGAACGTCGGCAAAAGTTGTTCCTGTCTTCCAGAAATGAGCCGCTCTGAGTCGACAGGGACTCGCCGCCAATCCCCTCCGAGCAAAACGGGACCGGGCAGCCATGGACATTTCCGAACTGCAGAAAAGCGACCGGCCGGACGATGCCATTCAGGGCAGCAAAGGCTGGCGGAAAAAAACCCCTCCTCAAATATTTTCCTGCGAAACGCCCAAGGGAGCCCGGGAAGCTTGCGGGGAAAAGGATGCCTCGTCCTCCTCACTTCCCCACCGGCTAAAAGAGGCGACTGAGCAGCCCCGCCGACTGAGCGGGTTCCGCGGAGCAGCCGTGGCAGAGCCTCGTTTCGTTACCTGGCGGCAGTGTCCCCGCAGTGGGAGGGCCCCCAAGACCACCGCGCGGTCGATGCGATTGAACCACGGCCGTTGCGAGCCAGGCAGCTGCGCCCGCACCAGCGTGTACAGGAGGGTCGGGTAGTAAAAGAGGCGGGCAATACCGGGGCCCAAGGCGGCGGAGATCACCATGGTCAGATCAGTCGGGGCTTCCCAAAACCGTCGAGAAGAGTCTTTAGGAAAGCTCATGACACGCGGGGAGGGGCGGTGGCAGAAAGGGCGCCAGGGACGGGCGTCTAAGCAGCATCAGCCGTCCGAGGAGAACTGGAAACGGGCGCCTCGGCTCTGGGAACCAGCTGAGCGCTCTCATTCTTAAAACGGAGGGGAGGGGAGAGAAACACCGCGCTTGCGCCCTTCTCCTTTTTTTTCCTTTTCCCTTTTTTGCGCGTCTCTCCAGGAGCTTCTCGATGGTCTCTCCCGGAAGTGCCGCCATCTTGCGAAACCGGCCTGAGGCGGAGGGAGGCGAGCGAGTGCGGGCGGATCCCCCTGGGGTAGGCGAGGGCGGTGGCAGCCAGGAGGAGCCCGGGAAGGGCAGGGAAGGGACAGCGCGCAACTGACGGTGAGTGCGCTCGGTCTCTGCAACGTCTGGTATCTCCTCAGTTTTAAAAGAACGCTTCTCCTTTCTCTTTAGTCGAGCCTCGCTGCTATCGGAACCCCTTGGCTCGGCTTTTCCCCCTGCCGGGGTGAGGGGGGTAGGAGGCTGGGAGGGGGAGAGGAACAGCTGGCTACTTGCCCCCTCCCCCTACGATCTGACCGTGTGGGCTTTGATCACGACGCCCACCCGCGTCTTAGCCGCTCGGGGGTGGGGGGTTGCTTTCCTTGCATACACCCAGCTGCAGTGAGTGTCCCAAGCCCACTTCGGAGGGTGTATAGGGAGCCCCTGTGGTGGTTGGGCGGGGGGGGGAGAGAAGCTGCCTTCCTGCCTGTGTGGCTGTGCTTGAAACAAAACTCTTAATCCAGGCGCTCCATGGGGAGGGGAGGGGTGGTTGGCCTGTCTCCGGGGTGGGGGGTTGGGGAGTTGGGGAGAGACGGGTCGCAGATTCGGGGCATTGCTAGTTTGCGTCGTCGCCACCCCAGGGCCAGGGGGCGGGGCTCTCGTCCTCTGGCGGCCGCTTGAAGGCTCGACGCGCAGGGCTTCCTTCTTCCCCGTTATAGGAAAGCTCTCCTTTCGCTCTGGAAAAGCAATTCAATCGCTCTGCCCTGCCCCGCCCCGCGGCTGTGGTGGTAAGCGATCCCCTCGGCACCTGGCTTGGGTAAAACGACCCCGAAAGTGTGGTGGAAGGAGGGGGGAGGGGGAGATGCATTCCTGGCCTTTGCTGCAGATGAACCCGGATGGGTCAAGAGGAGGAGGAGGCGGAGGTGGGAATCCCTTGGAGGTTTAGGCACGTGGTACGGTGGAAATGACGATTTCCCGGCTCCACTGAAACTTCGCGTGGATTGATAATGGAAACCTTCAGGTTCTCTCCCCTGGGAGTTTGGCTCGGTCAAAGTAGGGGGTGATACAAGCTGTTCTGAGTAGTCAGAATAGACGATATAGTCACTTCAATAGGAGACAGATGAGGAAATGGTAAGAGGAAGGGCTACAGAGACCACCCTTTTAAAAAAAATGTTGCGTTTATTTACTAAATGAAATATAGGGGCTGCCAGATTCTTAGAAAACTCTGGGCCGCTTGCCTTTTGAAGTAAGACTGCTAAAAATATTTTTTTAAAAAAATGGGGGGAGGGGAAAGTCCTGAAGGCAAAATGTTAAAATAAAGGCAGGAAAAAATTGTTTATTTTGATTTGGCTCATTGTTCAAAATAGTAAAGTATGAGCTAATTATTTTATGATGTACACTAGGAAAATTGTAAGTCCTTGGAATAATTTTAAAAGAGAATTTAAGTCATGGTTGCCATGTATTCCACTGGTTGAAGCAATTTGGTAGAATATTTTGACATAGAAGAGAAAGTGCTGTTGATATACCATACTTGGCACAGTTTTATGTAATCTTGTACTACTTATGGTTTATTAGTTTACATAAATCAATATCTCAAATACTTATGGAAGTTTTAACTGTGTCACATATAAGGAATGGAATACAGCTATTATATATTGACAATTTCCTTGTCTTCTTTTGACTGAAAAAAAGTGCAGTTATAAATTAAACCCAAACTGTACATTATTTCAAACAGCAAAGATAATATTGAAAACTCTTAAATGTTAAAAACCTCAATAAAACCATTCGGCTTTTATTTGTCCTTGGGAGTGAAATAAACAAATGTTTTGTCAGTAGAAAAATAAGGAGTTTTCTTACCTAGCCATTTAGCCTTTTATAATTCTAGGACATATCCCAGACTCAAGAAGTTTCACCTAGTCCAGAATGAAGGTATGTGGGCGATTATGACTATCTCTCTATGCCCATATTATACCTGAACTGGCATCTAATTTGCTTCCAGATGCAGTTGAAGGTGCTGACTGTTATATACAAAGCCTTACATGGCATGAGCCAAGGGTATTTGAAGAACTCTGTTACTCCCATAATTTTTAACAATCCATTAGTTTTGGCAAGACGGCATACCTAATTGCCTCAGGGTCCCATATATTAGGGATTGTTATCTAGTGAGATTCAAGAAACATTCCTTTTCCATAGCTGTGTCTGCTTTCTGGAACACCACATTGCCCAGGGTTTGATTGGCCCAGGCTCTGCTTGCTTTTTGGAAAACCTTATAAACTTGTTTTCCAAGGCATGAGGGCCAGGAAAGTAATTGAGCCCAAACTATTAGTGAATGGTGTTTTGGAGAGCTGTTTATTGTATTTTAATTCTTGTTAGCTCCTGTCAATCACATTAGTGAGATGGTTGGCCAAATAAATAAATTAGGCACAGTCCCTGAGGAATATAGACTCAGCTGGGAAAAAGTAGTCATTCAAATTATCTTGGGTCCACTGTGAACCATATAGGCCTTTATAGTTAAAAGAAAAAAAAATCCCTAATTGAGTTTTTTTAAACAATATATTCATTGCTTTTTAAAAGTTTAATTCAAGATAACAGCTTTCCTGAATAGGATTCAACTATTTCTATAGAAGACACAAAATAAGAGATAGAACAAGGACCATACGATATAATTATCTCTTTTTAGGAACTTTTTTTGCACTCAAATCATAAAACATTTTGCTAGTGTTTACTACAGTATATTACATTGAGTTGATGCAACTTTCTCTTATATAATTATTTTATAGAGGGCCTCAAGCCTTATGTTTTTTTCCAAATATTTATTTGAATATTTGTTGATGAAAAAAAATAATTTTGTTATTATATGCAGAGCTTTACATTTTGTTATTTGTTCTCTTTGTAGTAGTTCCATCTTGTACAAATACTGTGAATAGTGTGAGAAAACATTGATTAACTAAGTATGTTAAACCACAACTTAAAGTTTTCTGAGCAATTGTTGATTCATGCAACAAATTCAACCAACTATTATAATTTAGGGCAATGTGTGAATCCAGTTTGGGCTATAATTCATGGCTTATTAATATGTGTGAATCAGGATACTATCTCCTATTACACAAATAGTACATTGCTGTGGTGTATTTAACCAACTAGAGAGGGAGAGCTACATTTTGGATGGGAGATAGTTAAAGACTACAGTGGGCATAAGCAATGATTTCACCAGAATGTGGATAGCTGAGGTTTTTAGTACAGTACTTTTATCATATTTTTACGCTTTCATTAAAAAAACAGCTTTACATAACTGTTGTTTTTAAAGTCTTTTTGTTGTATTGCAAAATTTTAGTAGAAGACATATATATTAGCAAATATATATTAGCAATTTGCTGACCAGTTTATAGTTTAGTTTAATTTAATTTAGTTTATTGTCATTGTACCTCATACAATGAAATTACCGTAAATGCCATCTTCAAATAGGCATAGGTCATAAAAAAAGAGGCCTGGGGGGGGGGGTCTCACATGCTTCATGGGTTGCTTGCTTCTTAACTAAACCAGAAAGATTCTAGGACTCATTTCTTCAGTTATTCGCTAGTGTAGCTACAAAGCTTTTATTTTAATTATAGTTTGTCAGATATGTCAGATCCCAGAACTATAGTTTTCATGGAAACAAGCCAGTTTTAGATTCTTAACTATGAAACAGAAAAAAACCACCAATATTTAAAGATAATAATTCAGTTTTTTGCAAATGGAAAGCAATAACTAATCTCAGAATCATGTTGAAATAGGAAACAAGCAAAAAAGTCTGAGGTTTGCTGTAGGTAAAATCTGTCATGATAAACATGGTTAATATCTGAGCTGCTCTAAGGACTAAGTTCTGATACATTTTTAACAATACAATTCCTAATCCAGAAGTATTACTTTGAAGATTCATGTTTATCATTACTTGTTGACTGTCTTGTTCAGTAGATTGAGCACCAAAGTCTTCAGAAGGAATTCATTAATATGTTTTTCTTTCTCTGTCTAGTATCTCAGGGAAGATTGTAATATAACCTGATTTAATTTTGTCTTAACAAAAGTGTTTTTTGAGCACTTTCTAGTAAAAGGAAGTATCTGGATTCACACATCAGTATGCTGTACTTAACTTTGGCTTATTAAGTAATTATAATGGCCAAGTTAATTTTATGTAATTCTGAGCCATAAACAGTAGCTGAGTTCATGTTGTATGCTAATCCAATGCCCAAGGAAAATGTTGTGGCTTTAATGCAGTGTGGAAATGGAATGCAGCCAAGCTCTTGTCTTTCTGACCATCTAGATGACCTAGTGGCACAGGCTAAGCAAATATTCTAAGCTCAGTATTCAGTTACAAATAATAAATTGCATACCTTAGATCAAACGTGTAGTATTTAACATATCTATCTCAAATGTGTTTAAATGTCCAGGGTAATTATACTATTAATCCTACTGGTTATAACTTTGATGGGCAAGAGCATCTAAAAGACACCTGTTTAAAATAATGTATTATATTTAAAAAATCAATCAACCAGTCTTAACACTAAAAACCCCAGGAAAAGCAAGCAACATGGCAGGATGAGATTAAACCAAGCTTTAACAATATGAATACCTAATTGGTTTTTGCAAATGGCAGAAAACTGTGGGAAACAGTGGGCAAGCCACATAGAAGCTTCTTCCTGATTTTAGCAAAAAAGATGTATGTTTGGGAACATACAACTGCTTATTAGTTTTCTTAATCTAGTTCTAAATCATATCAAATGGCTGCTAGCTAAGACTAGAATGTCAGCATATCTTAGTAACAGCATGTTGAAAAATGATACTGCTTATATTTATACAGCAGAAACCCCAAAAACTGCTTTATAGTTTATTGCAGTGTGTGGACGCAGTTATGCAAAAAATTGTCAAGTAAAATCATAATTGATAATGGAATAATAATAGTATTTGCATTAACAGACTGTTGCTATTGTCTTGTACTATAAAAGTAGATAGTTTGCTTAAAAGCATAATCTAGAATCGAAGTGATAGGTCTGTATACATGCAAACATGTCCTATATTAGGTGGTATTTTCAGTTTATAATTAGCAATTGTGGGGATGGTAAAGTGCCTTCTAAGACTTATATTTCTAGAGATTTAAAATGTGTTTATTTTTTTTATTCATATAATGCCAAATGCAGTAAACCTATTGCTTATCCCAATTCTAAATGCAAATGTGATTATTATTTATGAGGGGTTCTTTTAAAGCAACCAGAGGCCCTAATGGGTCTTGCAAAATTCATAGACTAGTCTAGTGTTCATAGAATAAACAAAGCAGTTTGTTTTTAAAGTGAGTATAAATATTTTCTTTATTTTTTGCTATATTAAATATATAAGTGTTTATCAAAAATTGCAATACTTTTGTATTGCAAACTGGCTTTTCAATTTCAATTTCAATTTAACCCAGATTGCTCATATGTTTGCTTTTGCAGCCTTGAGACTTAGTCATTTCTTGCTTGCTATCATGTGTAGTTCTCAATGCAAAGTTAGGAGTAATCCAATATGTATCCTTGGAATGAAAACTGATTGGTAGGTTCACAAAAATATCTTTGTCCTGCGTAAAATTGATATCCCAGAGTGCATAATGTCCCTGACGGACATTAAAGCCTGTGAAATCTAGTCCTTTCCATATGCACTTGTTCTAGATAGATAGATAGAGAGAGAGAGAGAGGGAGGGAGGGAGAGAGAGAGAGAGAGAGAGAGAGAGAGAGAGAGAGAGAGAGAGAGAGAGAGAGAGAGAGAGAGAGAGAGAGAGAGATTGCTACAAATGTTACATAATTGGAACTGGGTTTTGGGGTTAAAAATTTAGGCTAATGTAAAGTTTCTTTTATTTTCTCATGTATCTAGATGACATTAGTGTCTTGATTTTTTTTCCCCCTCAGATCAGATTTTGCTTTGTTTAAGTTACCTATTGTCAAAAGAAGTTACCCTGATTTTTAAATGTTTGGTCTCACTTGAGTGGCACCTGATAAAACTCTCCTGGCCCAATCAGTTTTTAAAAAGTGACGAGCCTTTAGATCAGTGTTTGTGAACTTTTTAGGCTTGACATGTCAAAAATTCAGAAAATGCCCAACTTTGCTCTGCTGGCACGTTACACACCTGGCAAAAGAGAAGCAATTATATTTTCTCCATTTAGGCCACCCTTAACAGTGGCATGCAGAAGCAGTGCTAATGCTAAGCTCAAATAGAGGCCCCGGGCTCAATTTTAACCCTAACCTGACTGCTGCCATTCAAAAAGGCAACCTGGTGCTGTTCCCCAATAACCTCTGTGCTGGTTACCTTCAGTCAGTATTCTCTTTGTATTGACAGACCCCTGTAATGTACCCAAGGCTGCTGTGGGTTGCATGAGGCCTAGGTTCTTGGAGCTTCAGAGAATTCTCTTGTGCAGCCTCTGAAACTGCATAAAAGCACGCTCCATTCTCACACAATTTTCAGAGGGTTTGGAGGCAATGTGATATCCCATTATCTCGTGGCCTCTGTAGACTCCAGAAATCACACAAGAACAGGTCATGCTTTCAAGAATAGTTATTAGGTATTGTTAAATGCTGGTAGCCACTCAAAACATTGTGGCATGTCACCATTGAGAGCCATGTCATAGGTTTGCCACCACTGCTTTAGATTCTCCTAAATTTCAATTCTCTAGTATAGCCAGCATGCCCATAATGAGGATTTCTATGATTTCAGTTTATCAATCTCTAGTTTAAAACTTTATATTAAAACGCTCATTCTTTCCACTTCTGTTTCATTTGTTTTCATGGTCATTCGTTTCTGTTTTTTCCAAAATAGAAACGGTCCCTTGGAAAGCAAAGAAGGAATCAAATATTATAGAAAATAATAGGCAGTTTTTTGAGACAGAAGCATGACAGATTACCCACATTCCTCTGATTTTTATTTTACTTGTTAAATATTTTTCTCAGATTGCCATTGATGCTATACTTGAGTAATTTTCATAAATGTTATTAAATAACTGTTTCTTATTAGTATATGCTACATATTTTTAATACCTGGCTCCTTGCTAATTTTTTTATTTTGTCCTGGAAGATAAAATCCCCATGGCACCATCATTAATCTGTCTAGTGCTTTAATAATTCTTGTCATATTGCTATTATGGACAAGTGAAGGCAGTTTCCTGGAATTTGTCAGTCATCTTATTCCATGTTTATATGTACTGAGATGGCATGTAGACAGAGCCTTGTATATCCTGCCTGAACATCAGAAGCCTGCTTCCCATTAATTGAATTTGGAATGTGGGTGAGCTTAATACTTTCATTCTGCTGTCCTACACCTATATTTTATATCTTTATTTATTGGTTATGTAAACTGAATATTTCTTTTACTAAGCACACTAGGCTAGATTTTAATTCTCGACATTTTCAAAATGCAATGTAACTCTTATCAATTTACGCTGCATGAATTTGCATTACAAGGCATTCTTGAGCCTCATTATCTTATCCCAGACTCAACAAACAACAAATGGAAATATTTTGAAAGGGAAGAAAATCAATAATGAATCGTAATACAGCAGGCATATCACAGCATTCAGAACAGCCAGAATTCTAGAACAGTGCTAGTTGAAACAGCCAAGTTTTGTTCCACTTTGAGAATAGCTTTCCTCTGCGTTCTTTAGCACATACACATTTAGAAGAAGCAGTCGTTTTTTTCTCCCATTGCACTTTATAGCTGCAGAAACAGCAAAAGAAACGTATGCTGCTTCTACTGCTTTCTCAGTGCAGTTCAGAGTAATATTTACATTGTTTGTTACATAATAGTCCTTTTCTTTCATTTACAGGTAGTCCTCAGTTAATCACCATTCATTCAGTGACTGTTCAAAATTACATTGAATGAATTCTACTTATACCCTCAAATTATGGCCACTGCAGCTCCCCCATGATCACATAATAAAAATTTGGGTGTTTGACAGCCCCCTACACTTACAACTTCAAGTCTCCCCATCCACCTATCTCCTCCCCCTCCCCCCCAAAAAAATCTCTGTCCTTGTGGCCACTCTGCTCACTGGCATTCCTCAGTGATCCTGGTACTAAGACCGAAGTAGAAGCCCAGGACCTTCAGCAGTCTCAGCCAGCCAAGAGATTAATGTCACGTAGGGCAGGGAGCTTTACTGATACCAAGGGGAATGTCAAAGACACATTGCCTCTTTCTACCCTAGAATCTCAGTAGTAATTATAACTAATTCAGATTGCATTTTTATAAGTATGAAGTTAAGATGTTCTTCAGTTAGTATTAGTTTGCACTTATTCTGATCTGTTGCCCTCCTCTCAATTACAGGGCTTAATATTTGGTGGAGCCTAAATATAATTTCTACTATTGTTGAAAAATATTCACCAATTGATTAATGTTGCTAAAGCAAAATACATGGCATGGTTCACCATGCTCTTAAATTGTTAGAGGAAGCATCTTTATCCTTGGTGATGAAAGAGCATGTGGCTTAATTTGCTTCATTTTGTCCATTATTAAACAGAATGTTTGGAGGCTTATTACTGGAAGGCCAGGGGCATTGGACAAAAGGTTTTATGTGCTGTAGTTTTGAAGATGTGTCTCAATGATCAGAGAATTAGTGAGATGTAATTGGGAGTTGAATTAAAACTGGGGAAAGAGATTTAGGTTTACCCCTCAGCTAGGGTTGCTTCATGGGCAGCTTTGAGTGAATCAGTCCCTCTCAGCCAACTTACTTGTAGGATTTTATTTGGGGAGAAAATGGGCAGAGAGAGTAATATCTCTACTGTTGTGAACTCCTGGAAACAAGTCAGTATATAAATTATTTGAACACACAAAATTGCTATTGTAGACTGAATTTAACTTAAAATTGCATGCTGGATTATATGGGATATGTTATTGGTCTATCTAACCTTTTTTATTGACATTGATTGGCAGACACTTCCCTTCTTTCAGGTTTTCTTTTATGTCCTGGATTAAATTTGAAATCTTCAACTGTAATATGTGCTTTATCATTGGCGACAATGTCTTAATTTAAACCTGTAGCTGCTGGTGAAATCTGCAGGGAAAATGACTAGAGGCCTCTTAAGGAAGCCCTCTCTGTGTCTTTGTACCCTTGTTTATTTACTACTTTTTGGGACAACAGTTCAGTACTCCCTGTTACTATCTACTTATTAAATCTATTTTCTTTGAGAGGTAGCTCTTTTATGCCCTTTGCTATTATTCTGGAAATTTAAAAAGTCATAATGCAAAAATTGAAATAATTTCAGTGGTGCCTCCTCTTGACTCTGAAGCTTGGAAGCACAGGGACAGGATTCACTCTTAAGCGAGTTTCACAGAGCATAAACAAAATCAAAACTTTTTAAAAGAAAAGTAAGAGGTAAATAAAACAAAAAACTTTGAGTAATAAGATATAAACATTCATTGTTGAAATAAATTGCAGAACTGTCCAGTTCAAGTTATATAGAAATGGGTAAATTGTTAAAAAGGAAAAATCTAAAATACACATGGTACTCTTCTATTAAAAGTAGAGGCCTCTACACCCAAAGTTTCCAGAAAAAGACGAGCAAAGTTACATATTATTGTTATGGATCACAAGAATTTCCAAAAGCATGAATCTTCAGCAGACAGCCTGAAATATAGATAAAAGGTCAAAGATTTCCAGATTTCATACCCTATATGAAATTGTGACACCTTGGACCAGGCAAATAAATAAATAAATACATAAACAGAAACAAATGCCTGGCTTGAGATTTTTGCTATTTACTATAGAAATAGCAGGTTTCTGAAGCGAATGTGTTTCTACCTCAGTTTCCTAGACTTTTCCAGCTTCTTGCAAATACAAACTGTTACTCAGAGATTGATGAAGAGATGGAAAACCTTGCTCTTTTCCAGCCACAGTCCACAGACTTCTGGTGAGTTCTTTGTTGTAAAAGGATCAACCTTTTGTATTTATAGCAGAGGGAGGGACTCAGGTAATCTGACTCTGCACATAATTAAGAGCCATGTGTCACTTATGGTGGGGTGGGGGGTGTTAATACGCTCACTCTGACAAGCAAGTTACAATCACAACAGCTACATTCCAAGTATGAAAGACTAGAATCCTTCAGTTAAATAGTTTTGTATCTTTTATAAAAACTTCTGTACACATTTTGGTAACATATGGGCAGCAATATTGGCTCACAAGGCAGAGAGTAGTATAACTATATGATGTGCTGGTCAAAATATTAAAAATTGATGTTTAATATTTTCAAAGAGTGCTGTATGTATGAATACAGCAAATAATTTGGAAGGTTACATGTTCTTTATCTCAGTAAAATATATTAACTAAAAGTCTTGATTGACCCAAATTATGGGTGTGAAAGAACTGCTGGCCTGTCTAGTAGTAGACACACACATGGAAGATTGAAACTTGGAATGTAAGAAAAATAAATGGAAATGGTTATGGATTACTAAAGTCTGGTATATGAAACAAAAAACTATTGAAAATAAATACTATTATAAAAACTATTGTAATAAATATTAAAATATTCTGATTTTGTGGAATGGAGTTGATTAATGCATATAGGGAAGTGAAAGATATATTTAATTATGAATGAGAAGACTAAAATGTCAGAACATATGATTGCTATCAGTTAGATTTGGGTCTCTATGAAAATAGGAATTTATAGGTTGCATATTTTTATGGGAGTGTAAATAATAATGGAAGAACCAGAACTCAGTTTTGGTAAAAATTGTGCAACAATTTGTTTTCGGGGGGTGTTGTACAACATACCATATTTTTCGCAGTATAAGACGCTCCGGAGTATAAGACGCAACAAGATTTTGAAGAGGAAAATAAAAAAAAAGTTTTTGCCCTCTGCAAACCTCCCAAAACCAGTCTGTTTTTCATGAAAATGGGCCTGTTCCCCTCCCCCCCCCAAGGCATGAATAGCCTTTCGGTGGGGCGCAAAAATGAGTAAAAAATGACCTGTTTTTCACAAAAACGGTCCCATTTTTCATACAAAAAGGGGCATGGATAGTCTTTAGGAAGCTTATAGAGTGCTCCTGGGGGCTGGGGGGGGATTTATAAATTGAGTAAAAAACAGTTTGTTTTTTGCTCATTTCTGTCCTCCCCAGCCCCCAGGACCTCTCTAAAAGCTTCCTAGACGCTCTGCAGGGCCATTTTAGTGAAGGAGGTGGGGTTTTGGGAAGCCAAAAATCCTATAATCTGTGTATAAGACGTACCCAGATTTTCAGCTTCTTTTTTGAGGAAAAAAAGTGTGTCTTATACTCTGAAAAATATGGTAGGTTGTCCTCAACCTATGACCACAATTGAGGCCAAAATTTTTGTTGCTAAAGGAGACATTTGTTAAGTGAATGTTGCCCCATTTTACAGCTTTTCTTGCCACAGTTGTTAAGTGAATCACTGCAGGTGTTAAGTTAGTGACATGGTTGTTAAATGAATCTGGCTTCTCCCTTTGACTTTGCTTGTCAGAAGCAAAGAGTGTTAACATGACTTTGGAACATTGCAATCGTAATAAATATGAGTCAGTTGCCAAGCGTCTGGATTTTGACCATGTGACCATCAGGAAGCTGCAGGGGTTGTAAGTCTGAAAAATGGTCATAAGTCACTCTTTTCAGTGCCATTATAACTTCAAATGGTCACTAAACAAACTGTTGTATGTCAAGGATTACCTATTCATTTTCCTATCCTCATTCAAGATATGCAACATCATGTGAATCTTTGAAAAGGCATAGGATTTACAAAAACATTAAAGGCTTAAAATCAGAAAAAGAAAAGGAAACATAGTTAAAGCTAGTTTATTCCTGTTCCATTTACTTTGATTTTCTTATTTTCAGGTTATGCCAGTCTAGAACATAACATGCATACATTGTTCTGGGCATAGAGCAGATAGTTTTTGGTGTTCTCTATTTGGACTGAAATGCATATTCTGGGTAGATATCTTTCCAGTAAAGGGAGTAATACTGGTAAGGGGGGGGGAAGTGAGCACATATGGGAGAGGAATGGAAAGAGTGCAAGATTTACCAACATTGCCCAGTCAACAAATGTGCAATAATGTTTTATTCTGAAATTCATATATGCATGAGGTATGAACATCAACTTGAGTACAAAGATATTGTGTAACAAGAGGGAAGAATGAAACAAATTAAGTGGAGAGAAAAGTGATCAGGAGATTAAGAGAGCCAGAAAGGAGTACAAAGGATAATTCTTTGATGGACATTAGATTTTTATTTTTAAATCTCCATTTTGAGTATGTGAACTAAGCAAAAGGCGTTTCATGTATACACAAGGAAACAAATGAACATAATGTGATCTTCTTTTTACGATGAACAATTTAGAGAATTGGTAAAGGATAGACAGGTATTGAGGGTTCCAAATTTAGGAAATCCATTAGTTGATCGCAAGCGTAGAGTGAATATTAGACATGAATATTCAAGTTCTATTTTTTTTAAGCATTTGCTACAGCAGAATAATAACCACTTAGATCATGGCTTTAAGAGAGCAGATTTCTACTAGTAGTTATTAGTACATCATGGCATTTCCTGCAACATTAAAGGTCAGTGTGCCACTGAATAATAGAGATAAACACTAGGGAAAGTCTTATATTCCTATTCTGCTTGTGAATTTAATATATTTTATGTGTTTATATAAGCCCATCTGTGTATAAACTGATTTTTGATTTTAAAAAAATCATAAAAATGTGTCATCCGTAGATAAACCAACCTCAAAAGTTGTATTTTAATTTTCATAATTGGTTTA
Organism: Thamnophis sirtalis; assembly: GCF_051295495.1. Lineage (NCBI taxonomy): Eukaryota > Metazoa > Chordata > Lepidosauria > Squamata > Natricidae > Thamnophis > Thamnophis sirtalis. Next base: position 106,520,463 of record NW_028261381.1, on the reverse strand, counting down.
TCCATGGGTGGCAAATGCTTATTCATAGACAGGATTAATTATGAGTATACATAGGATGTATGGATAGTTTAAGAACATATTATATATACTCATAGATAAAAGCCCAGCTGTGAATAATTCTAGCCCAAATTTTCGATATATTTTGTTGCCTACAATTCTCAGATTATTAAGCATGTGGCAGGCTTTTCTTTCTTACCCTCTTTTATAGGGGCATTCTCTATCTTCTCATCTATGTAGAAATAGGTAGAAAATTTTTGTTATCTCCACTTCTCCAGATTATTGGATTCACAGTTAATCGTTCCTCCTTATTTGTGAGATTAATATGACATAGAACCAAGCTACATTTGAAAACTGTAGTTAATACATTAATAAGAATTAATACATGAGTGAGATAAAAAATATGTTTTAACATCTTGGTATTTGCCATGTTAAATGCAGATATTTATTGATTTTACCAAGGGGGAAAAAGAAGAATATAATGTGAGTATAATTTTTGCCCTAATATGTTGTGGAATAAAATTGATACTGAATCAGAAAATATAACCTATCATGGTATTATCCAGAATCAGTTAATATAAAATGCAGTTGTAAACAAGCAAATATATTTGAAGTTGATAGAGATTAATGCATTAAATGTGTATGGCAGTTCACTTTGGGGAAAAGGGTATAGAATTATATCTTTGAATATTCTAATGAATGTGATTTTAAAACACTGAAATTTTGCAGGGTTTTAAAATTAGACTGTCATAGGTGGTGTACGTGACATGTATTTTGATAGAATTGTGTGTGTGTGTGTATCTCTTTATCTCATGGTGGCATAGGGGAGTTGGAAGTAGATATAAGACAGGCAACCATGGCTCCTGTTGCTAGGAAGCCTTTTACGTAGAACATTTTATGGCATGTTTTTATTTAGTTAGTATCTACACAGCTTACTTGCTACATGATAAATAAGGACAATTATATACTCAAAAAAATATTTGCCGACAGTTAGATTACAGAGATTTAATTCAACAGCATTTTTAGAACTGCATTGTTTTTACAGGACTAAACCCTGAATTTGAATCCAATAGAGCTTGAATCTTGAGAAAAATGTTCAGTATGCAAAGTAATAATTTCAACATAATATTAGTATTGTTCATTTCTATGGAGGAAAGATCATACTAGTAATTTGTTTATATTTTCAAGAATGTTTGAATAGTTTCTGAACTTCTTTAACAATGAATTTGTGGAGCTGGCAATTACTGGTAGTCTTTGACTCGCAACCACAATTTGGTCCAGAATTTCAATTCTAACTTGGTGCAGTTTAAAGCAAGCCATCATGTGACTAGACCCAATTTTAGAACCATTTTTACCATGGTCTTTAGGGTTATCACTGCAGTTGTTAAATAAAACCTCATGATCCATAAGTGAATCTGGCTTCCCCAGTTGATTTTCCTTGTTAAAACTGGCTGGGAAAGTAGCAAATTGTGATCACATGATTGCAAGATACTGCAGTCGTCATAAATGCAAATCAACTGATCACATGACTGGGGGTATTACAACAGTCATCAAGGCCATCATAACTTTGAAACAGTTGCAAGTTGAGGAATACCTGTATATATAGAGTCTCTTGTATAGTTATACATTCAAGCCAGAAATAATATTTGTTTACTTATTTTTCACATTTTTAAACCATTCATCTCCCTTATAATTCCTTATATCTCAGTTTATAAATCTTACTGGGAAATAGCAGGAGAGGTGAGACTAGTTACATATTATTTTTGTCTGGATCAAATTAGCATGCATTACTTTATAATGTTATCTCGCCTCATACACTCCAGAAGATAGGCTAAAGATACAGAAGGATCTTGACAAACTTGAACATTGGGCACTATCTAATAAAATGAAAGTCAATGGTGAAAAGAGTAAGGTTCTACATTTAGGCAACAAAAATGAAATGCACAGGTTCAGTATAGGTGGTACCTTGCTCAACAATACTAACTGTGAAAGGGATCTTGGAGTCCTAGTGGACAACCATTTAAATAGGAGCCAGCAGTGTGCAGCAGCTGCCAAAAAAGCCAACACAGTTCTAGGCTGCATAAACAGGGATAGAATCAAGATCATGTGAAGTGTTAATACCACTTTATAATGCCTTGGTAAGGCCACACTTGGAATACTGCATTCAGTTTTGGTCACCACGATGTAGAAAAGATGTGGAGACTAGAAAGAGAGCAGAGAAGAGCAACAAAGATGATTAGGGGACTGGAAACTAAAACGTATGAAGAACAGTTGCAGGAACTGGGTATGTCTAGTTTAATAGAAAGAAGGACTAGGGGAGACATGATAGCAGTGTTCCAATATCTCAGGGGTTGCCACAAAGAAGAGGGAGTCAAACTATTTTCCAAGGCACCTGAGGGTAGAACAAGAAGCAATGGGTGGAAACTAATCAAGGAGAGAAGCAACTTAGAACTGAGGAGAAATTTCCTGACAGTTAGAACAATTAATCAGTGGAACAGCTTGCCTCCAGAAGTTGTGAATGCCCCAACACTGGAAGTCTTTAAGAAGATGTTGGGTAGCCGTTTGTCTGAAATGGTATAGGATTTCCTGCCTAGGCAGGGGGTTGAACTAGAAGACCTCCAAAGTCCCTTCCAACTCTGCTATTGTATTATTGTATTGTATTGTATATCAGGAACATAATGTAATGAGTACATACACTAGGAACTCGGTGTATTACTGAGTCCTGTAATATTGTTCCATTTAAATGCAATATTTACTATCATTTTTGACTAGAGAGTGTAATTAGAATTATGAAGTAAGTTAGAGTTTCTTCTGCTCTGTTGCACACAAACATCTTTGTGGATCTGACACTGTTTATCTAACAGTGCACTCAATACTGCTTGAGTAGGGGAAATTGCACAAAACAAGTCCAGTGCATCAGCATTTTCATTGTATACTGAGCTGAGTCTCTTCATATGGTCACATCCCCTTTTTAATCCTGGTCCTCATGTTTCTTTCCCAGTCCAGCCTGTTTTTGTGGTGTCCGTTGCTGGTCTCCCTGAGCTTATGTTCCTGTGGTTTGAATGTTTTTCTATGTGGCTCAGTGTATTAAGACCTGCAGAACTTAAGTGGTGGTATTCAATTGGTTCGACAGGACAGTGATCTAGCATTAGTGGTTTGTGGTAAGCAGAGAAGTGATGGCTGCTTTTAAGTTGGAGTTCCTCCCAGAAATGATGGTGGATCATTGCTCCTTGAATGCCAGCCCGATGTAAGTATTTTGTTTTCAAAGTCATCTACATTGATACTGATTGCTTTGAGTTTGTTATTTTGGTTTGGGGGTGGGAAATTTGCTTATTTGAGTTAAAAAAAGCAAATACATGTATTTAGATATTAGAATAAAGCCTGAAATATATTTAGTTAGATCAGTAGTTAGATCAGTATTGGGCAAAATAGCCAATTGTTCCATAGTTGGCTAATTCTAAGGAGGCACATTTTTTTGTAAATATATAGCTAATAGTAATAAAGCTGTACAATTTGGCATGTCATTCTAATCTAGGAAGTAATGCCCTAAATAATGTAAATCTTTATAGCTTGATATTTAGCACATTAAATATGCAATTTAATGTACTATATTTCCTCATACTTTGCTATATTTTAAACCCAAAATTTTGTAAGAATTAATTACTATGGGCAACAGTTCTCAAAGTATTACAGTTATCTATGATTTATTATTGATGTATTCACTACATTGGAATAAACTGCCTTCAGGTAAGTGTGCTAAGTATGTTGACTTTTTTTCTTCAGATAAACTCTCAGTATGCTTTATGTAAAGTACATTACATAAGTCTTTATCATTACAGAATAATTTCTCTGAATTAATACTTTGACATGGTTGTTTGTGTCCATAGAGCTTTCTAGAATATAAGAGATCAAGTCACTTCCTCACATATCTTGAGAAATTCAGTGAAAGAAAAAGAAACACTATGGGAAGGGGAAGAAGAGTTCGAATTAGAGATATATAGGAAATAATTACTTCAGTTGGAAATATTTAGAATGAATCACAGCAGAAATGGAAATGTGTCTATCAACACTTATATCTAAATAAATTGCCTATCAGACAGTACTCAACAATTTATAGATGTATTTAGTTTTACTTGATAATGGCTTAAGGCAGAACTCCTTAGGTATGCATTTTATTTATTCAATTTATAAGGCCGCTGATATCAAACAAGTGACTATGAGTTGTGAACATTATAAAATCAATGAAAACTGAATACAAGCACAATACAAACAAAATAAACACAGCTGCCAAGAAATTACACTCCAATCAGCAAATGGAACCCTTAACAAAAATGGGACCCTTACCAGGTCCCAGTATATCACTGGGTCTTTAAGATCTTACGAAAGGTCAAAAGGGCCAGGGCTAGTCTAATCTCTGAAGGAAGAATGTTCCAGAGGGCATTTTTGTTAAGCTGTCAATGTTAATTGTATGTACCACCATGATTCACTAAAATAGCTCAATTTTTATATTTAATAACAAATGTAGTTGCTTATCCATGTCGTAGAGCTTATCCCATATCTTCATTTAAATAAGAAAGATGTATTTTTTTCTTAAAATATATTTCTTAAGCTTTGAATTAATTAAAAAAACTCATAACAGTACTTTACATTTGTTCATTGAGTATAACAAATTAAGCATTAGATGATAACAGCTGTTAGACAAAATATTGAAAGTCACTAGCATTAAAATTATACTTTAAATCTCACTTGAATTATTATTGTTGTTTTTTTCCCCTGATGGTCAGTAAAGAAGTAGATGTTGACACTTCCCTGGAAATTATGCTGCACTCCTTTGATAAATTTAAAAATTGCCCCATATACATATTCTACTTGTTCTAAACTCCAAATGTTATATATATATTAAAATTATTCTTCAAATGCTTTTAAATACTTAAAATTTAGTATACTTTATTCTTTTGAGGTGACTTTAAAGCAGGGGTTTCAAACTTGATTTCATTTGAGGGCTGCATCATGGTTGTATTTGACCTCAGGGGGCCAGGGTGGCCGTGACCAGTTTGTTCTTGAGCTTGTTTTCAGCTATGATGGCTTTCTGCCAGTGAAATTGGAGCTCGGGAGGGCCGCCTGTGGCCCTCTGAGCTCTATTTTTGCTGGCAGAGGTACCGCGGGCCAGACATTTGCTGTTTCCAGGTCTAGTTGTTTGCTGTTTTCAGGGCCAGATCTAAGCACCCTCCCGGGCCAGATTCGGCCCCCTGGACCTTGAGTTTGACACCTGATTAAAAGCAGCTTGTACTCCACAGCTGGATAAAGTCGTCTCCTTCTTGTACACTGGAGCAAAGAATATAAATACTACCCTTGCTTTTCATTCAGACACTTAATTCTAGAGCAGCTCTTCCCAGAAAAGTAATATCTTTAGGAATGGTCTAAGATGGATGTAGGACCAAGCAGCCATACTTGAAGGCATTTCTCGCTGTCATGCCTTATGTCTTTGTATCTGATGTGTTCTACCATGTATATTTAAGAAAGAAAGCCTAGCACAGTGGAAGCAGTGAAGTAACACTACTCTAAAACATTCTCCCAGGTAGGTATACAAGAGACTTCAGTTGAAGTTCTGATAGCTAGATGGATGGCTTTGGTAGTTCACATTAATCACATGAGGTAAAGGTTGGATTTAAGTAAGAGTGAGTACACAAAGAAAGAATCTCCAGTTCATTCAATTAAAAAAAATCTAAATCATCTCACTGCTTTTTAAATGTAGAATATTGGGATTTACATTACAGTGGGATTGATACATAACATAAGTTTCAGCTAAACCTGTTGAAGCACATAATGAAAGCTGAATTGAAAACTATCAGAATTGAGAGCTGTCAAAAAAGGGAATGAATATAGTATAGCCAATTCAAATTTTATTTTTATCTCCAAGGAAAATAAGATAGAAGTTTTAAAAATGTATTTTATCGATTAAAAATCATAAATGCATTAAGGAGACAGCTGTCATCGAAAGCAGTGCAACTCACAATGAGTACTTTAGCATCTTGCTAGCAGCAGCATTTGGGGGAAATCCATTTAGTAGAGCTTATTTTGATTGTTTTAAGGTAATTATTTAAAGTACACCCATTTTTATCATTTTTACCAATTATAAAGTTGATAAAGTAAGAAATGGGTGGTTTACATTTCACAAAGGAATATATGCCCTTATCGAATTTACATGCCTGCATTATACCTCTCAATTTTTTTATCTATTTCCCCAAAAGGAGAAAATCACATAGACTTAGTCATTCAGTGTTCTGTAGGGTCACCACCACAGGTTTATGGCTGAAGGTCAAATGTTTGCAGGTCATTGTATGATTTATAATCAGATGCTTTAACTGTTTTGAAACTTAATTAAGACTCAGAATAAATGAAACAGTATATCCACAGTCGAAGGTACATCTATTAGGATGTTTATATAAAATTCCCCAAAGTGGAAGAAACTGGATCTCTTAGTAATTAACTTTGTTTACAGTTTGTGTTTGGTATTCTGAACACTATCTTTTTCTGAAATTACAACTGGCATGCCAACTAGTTGATTCCCTTTTTATCATAAACAGACATTTCATGAAGCTAGAAAGCAATGTGGATTCTGTGATTCCCCCCCCCCCCCCATGTTATTCCTAAGTTAAAATCCAGAGTTTCTAGTTTAAAGTCAAAATGTAATATGTTAATTTATAATCATTGAATTTTAAAAATAAGTTGTTTGCTGAATCTCAGTTCTGCTTGCATGGTAATCCTTTTTGGGTTCTTAAAAATTTCTTTGGCAGAATCCTCAGACTAAAAGAGGATTCTTTAGGATTTACTCCAGTGGCCATTTCACCAGCATCAACACCATTGCAGGGTGTACAGATAGCCCTCAAATTGCTAGAGTATTTATTATTGGAATTTCTGTCCCTAAGTGATGCAGTTGTAAAGTGCAACATCACATGACTGTATTGCTTAGTAACAGCAATTTCCCTCCAACTACCAAGTCAGTGGAGAAGACAGCAGAAAGTTGAAAGTCCCAGATGGCTTACAGTCAAGGTGACAGATAGGTAAGCAGCTCCTGCTAGGGTAGGAGAATAAGCAAGGGGTGTGTGTGTGTAGTCGGGGAGGCATGATGCTAGTGGGACTTGAAGTGCTACTGCTCGGTAGCTGAAGGTGACCAGAGGAGATGTGCAAATGGCTAGGGGTGGGGGGCTGCAGTGTAAGTACAATAGGGATTGGGGGAGTGTGCGCCAAGATGCACAAGTGGCAGGGAAGATGCAGTGCAAGTGCAGCAGGGCTTGGGGTGGTTACTGCTGGGTGGGAGAGGGTGCGTGAGTGCAATAAGGCTCAAGAAAAATGGGAGGCCGGCAAGGTGCATGGGTGGAAGAGACTTATCCAAACAACTTGCATCCCTTTTTGTTAGCCTCCCCAATTACTTGTGGTAAGCTGGCAAATTGTGATCCTATGACTATGGAATGCTGCAACTGTTGTGTGAACTGGTTGCCAAGCATTGGGATCACAATTACCTGATTGAAGGGGTGCTAGAAGACCTGGAACTTCAAGGAACAGTCATAACTATCACTTGTTCAGTGCCATTATAACTTTGAACAGTCTCTGAACAAGTGGTCCTTAGCAGAGGACTATAGGGCATATAGAAAGTCTATACAAAATGCCAGGTTTTTGAGATGTAAAATAAGCAGACTAAGATAAACCACTTCAGAAATTTTCCCTCCTTTAATATAACATAGAAGCTGTACAATTGAATTGAAAAACAAACAAATCTTTTAGGAGGAAAAATAAAAATGAAAAACGAGAATAATATAGCTGCATAAATATTCACATGCTTCACCTTGGTAGAGATGTGGCTGGGTTCAAAATTAACCAATCACATTCAAATTGATGATAAATACAGGTAGTCCTTGACTTACAACAGTTTGTTTAGTGACTGTTCAAAGTTACAACGTCATTGGAAAAAAATGACTTAATGACCACTATTTTTCACAGTTCTTTGCAGCATCCCCATGATCACGTGATCAGAATTCAGATGCTTGGCAACTGGTTCATATTTATGACCATTGCTGTGTCCCAAATTCATGTGATCACCTTTTGCGATCTTCTGACAAGTGAAATCAGTTGGGAAGCCAGACTCACTTAACAACCCAGGTTACTAACTTAGCAACTGCAATTATTCACTTAACAACTGAGGCAAGAAAATTCGTAAAATGGGGCAAAACTCACTTAACAAATATCTCACTTAACAACATAAATTTTGGGCTCAATTGTAGTCATATGTTGAGAATTACCTGTAGTAGTCAGTACACCTCTTCCATCGTTTAAAGTGACTCTGATGACAACCATATAAATTCAGCTGTTCTAGTAGGATTTGTTTGACATTAACTCAGTTACTTCTTACAGCAAAAGCCATGGTCTGCAAATAGCTTACAAAGGAACAAAGGGTCCTCATTGTTGGAAAGTATCAAGTCAGGAAAAAGGTGGAAAAACTTCCCAAAGCATTGGCTATACCATGGAACACAGTAACGGCAGTCATCAACAAGTGGAGAAAATATGGCACAACAATGGCAAAAAAACTGTGGTCCTTTCAAAATGGATGAAAAAACCCCAAGAAAATTGGTGCAAAAGGATGCCAAGAGACCTGTAGCAACCTTAAAGGAGCTGGAGGAATTTCTGGAAAATACTGAGCATGTACTACATGTGACAACAATCTCCCATATTCTTCATGTGTCTGAGTTGTGGGGTACGGTGGCAAGATAGAAGCCTTTTCTTACAAAGAAAATAATAGCAATAGCATTTAGGCTTATATACTGCTTCATTGTGTTGTATAGCCTTTCTAAGCAGTTCACAAAGTCAGCATATTGCCCCAGCAATCTGGGTTCTCATTTTACTGACCTCAGAAGGATGGAAGGTTGAGTCAACCTTGCGCCAGTCAGAATTGAACTCCTGGCAGTCAGCAGTGAGTTAGTTTACAATACTGCATTTTAACCGCTGCACCACCATGGCTCTTGAAAATGCTGACGAGGAAGAGGAATTTTATCTTTCAACATGACAATGATCCAAAACACATCTCGAAATCAACAAAATAATGATTTCACAAGAAGAAGATAAGTTTTGGAATGGCCCAGCCAGATCCCAGACCTGAACCCTGTTGAAAATCTGTGGAGTGACCTGAAGAAGTGATGTGCACAGGAGTTGACCTCACAATCTGACAAATTTAGAGCACTTTTGCAAGGATCTGTGGGCAAAGATTGCCACGGCAAGATGAGCCATACTGATGGGCTCCTACCCCAAAAACTGCTACCATAAAATCAGTAGGTGCTTCAATGAAGTATTTGTTTAAGGTGTTGCACACTTATGCAATCACATTATTGTAGGTTTTTAAATTATCCCCCCCCCCCAAAAAAAGATTTCACTTTGGTTTTCGATGTGTTGCACAGCTTATATGTTATATTAAAGGTGGAAAAAAATCTGAAGTTATTTAGTTTGATTTTTTTTGGCCCCACTATAAGATCTTTCTTGCAACAGTTGTTAAGTGATTCATTGCAGCTGTTAAATGAATAACACAGTTGTAAAATGAATCTGATTTCCCTTTGATTTTGCTTGGTGGCAAAAGGTGTTCACATCATCCCGGGACATTGCAGCCATCCTAAATATGAATCAGTTGCAGCACCCGGGTATTGATCACGTGACCATGGGGATGTTGCGGTGGTCGTACATGTGAAAATAGTCATGTCACTTTTTTCAATGCAGTTGTAAATTCGCTAATAAGTCAAGGACTACCTATAGCATGAAAGGCATCAAAAATGATGATAATTAATTCTGAAATTATTGTATCCTCTAATTATTACAGAGGATCATCATTTCATTGTGAAACCCCAAACACAGCCCAGCTTAATAATGCTGCTAAAGTATCAACCATTGAGCAAAGTTGGCGGAAGTCTTCAGTGGATACCTGCACCGAGCAATAGCATTTAGACTTATATACCACTTTACAGTGCTTTATAGCCTCTCTAAGTAGTTTACAGAATTAGCATATTGCCCCCAACAATTTGGGTCCTCACTTTACCCACCTCGAAAGGATGAAAGGCTGCGTCAACCTTGAGTCTGGTGAGATTTAAACTGCTAAATTGCGGGCAGGCAGCAGAAGTAGCCTGCAGTACTGCATTCTAACCACTGCGCCACCATGGCTTATATTAACTCAGCAGTTAATATATGTAATGTATTTCCAAAGTAAAATGTGCACTGTCCAGAGATGCAGAGTTGAGCAGTCTTACAAAGAAGGAGGGATAAATTGTGGTTATGGAGATATTCCCCTAATCCTGTTTCTCATACAAAGACTATAAGATACTTTCAACTCTAATTGTAAGAAATTAGATTTGGTATGCTTTTTCTTTTGGCCTAATAAGCCTTCTTTCTCTAGTTCCCCAAAAATTGCAGCTTCAAAGATAACCATTTCCTTAAAAAACTTCAAAACTTTTTAAGGATAGGCTTCAAAGATAGCCATTTCCTTATATTTTGTAGAGTTGTTTTGATGTAGTGGTTAAGCTGCTGTCCTAGAATCTAGGAGTCTCTGAATTCTACAATTGCCTTATGGTGTGATAAAAATCTAATAATAAAAAAATAATAGTCTAAGCAGTAGATAATTTATCTTCCAACGGTAGTGCTGTTATTCAGCATTTCTGTCATCCATACTCTTCAAGCAGAGTATTCTACCAGATTTGTGGTTTTGGTTTCCAACCAATTAGTGGTAGGGTTTTCCCCTCTCTTATATGTCTAGGTACAGGGCTGCATTCTATGATTCCCTTTTAGGTTTCTGTTTCTAAAAAAAGATTCCCTTTTAGGTTTCTGCTTCTGTTTCTTTTCTAACTTTTAGTATTCATGCACAGAAATACCTTTACCTTTAATTGAGTCAGCAGACATCATATTTTCATTATTCAGCATTCATCATATTACAAAGCAATCTTTCTGTTCATTCTATTTGATTATTTTTCTTACTCTGTTAATTACCATAGATTAAAAGAATATCAGTTCTTAGATACATTTTGCCAAATCAGAACCATTTTGAGGATGGATCTAATTTAAATCATTTTTCAAGAAGGCTCAGCTTCATGTGATTTATTTACTATGCAAAATCCTATCTTAATTTCTAAAAGTTCTTCCTTATGGTTTGATACAAATCTGCATAATTATTCTTCAGTATCCAGAGGCAAATTCATTTTTAGAAGTACAAGTATATAGAACAACCATGTTTTTTTCCAGATTAAGTTATATTAAAAAATGGAACTATGAATTGAGTTATTTAAAAAGCAGGTATATACTTTAAAAATAATTATGAGTTGAACCAAATTCTAATTATTTTAAGTTAATTATTTTGAATATTTAAAATCTATATTTAATATTTTCTAATGATGTAGTGGAACAATTATCACTGATTTTTAAATTATAGTACATTGAATTTTAGAGAGCATTTCAGTCACTTTAAAGTATTTATCTTCCCTGCTCTTACTTGTTTCAAATGATTATTTATCCCCCCGCCAAAAAAAAAATTCATTTATAAACTGCTAAATAAAATTAGAAACTTGCAGGGATTTTTAGGAGAAGGCAGTGAGTTATCAGCCAATCACTCTTTTTGTATAGAAAAATATCCTGTTTTTTTTTTCTCTTAGCACTTCAAATTTGTGAGTTCTATTTAAATATGTTGAGTTTTAGCAATTTAAACACTGTATATGAACTAGAAGGTTTATTGATTACCTTGCCAGTAAAATCACTTATCACATTTTTCTCATTGACTTATATAGCTCAAAGAAAATGAATGGCACATTGGATCATCCTGACCAACCAGACCTAGATGCTATCAAGATGTTTGTGGGCCAAGTCCCACGGAGTTGGTCTGAAAAAGACTTGCGAGATCTATTTGAACAGTATGGTGCTGTCTATGAAATTAATGTCCTGCGAGACAGAAGCCTAAACCCTCCTCAGAGCAAAGGTGAGAGGTTTTCTTCTTCCCATCAAGTTTTAGAAAGGCAGCATTTGGTTGCACTTTGGGTCACATAGAGAACCAAATGACTTAATTATTGGCATCATATGTACTGTAGTTTAAATTAGATTTTATCCAATTGTTTCCATTATTTATACCAACACATAGAGACATCTACTTGTGTCATTTATTTATTAGTAATAGTAAATTACTGCGGTAATAGTAAATAGTTAATAATAAATTGAACTTTTTAATATTGTTATTCACAATGATATGTGCTTACACTTTATAAATAGTGTCCATTTAATATCCAATGAAAATCTACAAAAGTGGTTTCACAGACTCTCTTATAAGACTGAAAATTATTCTGACCCCCAGTCTAGTTTATAAACTACTAATTTATTAGGAGGACCAAGGACATTATTAAAGTATGCGAGTCATAAATGAAATGTGTAGGCAGTTTATTTCGAGAGCAGATGACTTTTTATTGGACCAATTATACTATAAATTACAGTTTGATGGTCTTATGTAGTAGAATGATAGAATCTGTGTCACTTCAGATGGTGGGGTGTTGGAGTAAAGGTAATATTGGTAATATTAAAAATATAGTAAGGCATCTTGCTGTGGTTTTTATTTGCAGAACATCCCCCCCCCCCCGCACAAAATCAGAAGAAATAATTACATAGTTTGTACCA